>NC_061115.1:134196739-134253137 GCF_002878395.1 Capsicum annuum
TCAATTATAAATTCATAATGAGGAAATAGTGGAATGATAGTATAAATTAAGGCTTAACAAATGAAATCATCATACTCTCATAATCAAATAGTTTTTGGACATAATTCCATCTCAACATGATACACATATCGGATGACATAATCCCATAGCTCATGGACAATAATATAAGATATAAAACCATATTTCCAATTCATGGTAAAACATGTAAAATCTCATGTCAATGTAATTCAACAAAAATACCGGGCACAAGATCAAAAGAATATTCTTGTCCAAAGCCCCACATACCAAAAAATGGAAGATGAATATGAACTTTCAACTCCAGAACTTTATTCACGAAAATAAAGGTTGCTTATCGAAGCCCTTAACATGATCTACTCGAATCTCAAATCAATTTGAAATTTCTACGGTTCAATCAAGAGACATAGAAGGATGAAATTTGGAGTAGTAGGGTTGGGGTTTGAGCCTTAGAAAATTTTGGAGAAAAATGAGCTATTGAATGCTCTTAATGGACTTAAATCCATGGTTTACCGGGATGGATTAGAGTGGGAATGACAAAAATACCCTTAAAAATCAAATAATGTCAAATCTGTCCTTTGGTGGACTGTTTTGATAGGCTGAAGTAGATCGACTATAACCTTTTGCTTCGATGGCCAAATTGGATGAAACCAATTTCATTAGAAAGAGGACTTTCAGAGATTTCTGTTGATATATAGTGGCTCACCCAGATCATTATATACAAGGAGTTATGATTGTTTGAAGTTGACCCTAAAATTTGCTTGGCCTCAGTATTTTTTTCCCGCACATTTACTTTTCACCACTATTCATGGTTGGATCGGAATGATCATAAC
This sequence comes from Capsicum annuum, assembly GCF_002878395.1. Taxonomy (NCBI): domain Eukaryota; kingdom Viridiplantae; phylum Streptophyta; class Magnoliopsida; order Solanales; family Solanaceae; genus Capsicum; species Capsicum annuum. The sequence goes on from NC_061115.1 coordinate 134,197,588, forward strand.
TCATCGCTCGAGTGTCCGTTTTGGATGATCCATATATTATTGGAAAGCTTATTCGATTCTCTATGCGATGACGGGTCGTATATCCAGAAATTCCACACAGAAAAATTATTAATCATGATAAAGAACAGAATTCAACACATTTTCATACGATATCTTAACAGAAACTTTTTTCAGGGCATCACATCATCTCCCCCTTGGAAATATTCATCCTAGAATGTTGATCGGTAGGTCAAGAATACTATGAAAATGAGTATATAGTGAAAAATCATCTTGCCCAAGCTTATACTCCATTCTAGATTTTTTTGGGTATCGTAGAAAATGCACAAGTCAAGATAAACATAGCAATAAGGATTAAATCAAAAGAGAACGATACCTTTGACATGCTCAGGATTCGTAGGAAAGAGGTGGGGATATTTGGCGTACATATCCGCTTCGGCTTCCCAAGTAGCACTCTCCATAGATTGATTTTGCCAAAGCACTTTAACCAAAGGAACTTCTTTGTTTCTTAGTCTACGAACTTGAAAGTAAAAAACCTCAACTGGAATCTCTTCATATGAAAGACTATCTTGAATACCCTAGCTTTTGGAAGGATCAATCACAACAGAATCACCAATAGACTTCTTAAGCATAGAAACATGGAAAACCGGATGGACGTTAGATAACTCCGCGGGCAATTCAACCTTATACGCTACCTTCCCAATGCGATCCACAATCTTATAGGGATCATTGTAACGGGGACTTAGTTTCCCTTTCTTCCCAAATCTCTTCACCCCTTTCATGGGTGAAACTTTCAAGTACACTAAATCACCAACATCAAATTACATCTACATATGATTTTTGATGACTTTGGGCAGTTTTCAACCTTTCCCGAATTAACTTAACCTTCTCCATGGCCTCGAACACCGCATCCGGTCCAATAACGGTAGCCTCACCAACTTCAAACCAACCAATGGGTGATCTACACCTTCTACCATACAAAACTTCAAATGGGGTAATTCCAATAGTCGCATAAAAACTGTTATTGTAAAAAAACTCGATTAATGCTAAGTGCTCATCCCAAATACCTTTAAAATCAAGCACACAAGCTCTCAACATATCTTCTAAAGATTGAATGGTCCGCACGGCCTGACCATCTATTTACGGATGGAAAGCAGAACTTAAAAAAATTTGGGTACCGTAACCCTTCTGGAAAGATTTCCAAAACCGAGTGGTAAAATGAGTACCTCTGTCAGAAATAATAGCCAAAGGGATTCCATGAAGTCTGAAGAGTTCCCGAATATATATTCTAGCATAATATTCAGCTGTATACAATGAATGCACAGGCAAGAAATAAGCTGATTTCGTCAGCCGATCTATGACAACCTAAATCAAATCATGATGGCGACGAGAAGGAGGCAAACCAACTATGAAGTCCATATTCACTTCTTCCCACTTCGAAGTAGGAATGCTAAACTCTTGCATCATGCCACTGGGCCTTTGATGCTCTATTTTAACCTGTTGACACGTGGAATACTTTGCCACAAATTCTGCTATGTTCCTCTTCATACCGTTCCACCAATAGATTTTTTGAAAGTCATGGTACATCTTGGTAGCACCAGGATGGATGGAGTATCGCGTACCATGCACTTCAGCTATAATCCTCTGCTTCAAGTTATCAACATCAGGACCACATAAAATCTTTCTCGGAGTCTTAAAATGCCATCTCCACCTTAGGAGAAAACTTCCACCTTTTGGTCTTTAACTGACTCTTTTAACCTGACCAAGGTAGGATCCCTTTCTTGCTTCTCCTTCACTTCCGAAACTAAAGAGGATTCGGAATCGCTTTGCACTCCTATACTATCCTCAGCATCACCAAACAACCTAACCCCCAATCTAGCCAAATGATGTACCTCACAGACCAATTCCTTCTTACCAATCTCCACATATGTTACGCTACCCATGGACTTCCAACTAAGGGCATCTGCTACTACATTGGCCTTGCCCGGATGATATAGCACCTTCATATCATAATCTTTCAATAGTTCTAACTATTATCTCTGCCTAAGATTCAACTACTTTTGGGTGAATACATACTGCAAGCTCTTATGGTCCGTGAAGATGTCGACATGGACACTATACAAATAATGTCTCCAGATTTTCAAAGCAAAAACCACGGCAACTAATTCAAGGTCATGGGTAGGATAATTCTTCTCGTGAGGCTTTAGCTGCCTGGAAGCATAAGCTATAACCTTGCCCTTTTTGCATCAATACACAACCCAAACTGACTCTGGAAGCATCACAATACACCACAAAACCATCAACACCATCAGGCAAAGTCAACACAGGGGTTGAAGTAAGTCGAGTCTTCAACTCCTGAAAACTTTTCTTGCAAGATTCGGACCACAGGAACTTTACTTTTTTGGGGTCAAATGGGTCATAGGAGATGCAATAGATGAAAACCATTCAACAAAACAACGATAAATAACTGGCTAGACCCAAGAAACTTTTGATATCAGAAGGAGAAATAGGTCTAGGCCAACTCTTTATAGCCTCTATCTTTTGTGGATCAACTCTAATACCTTTGGAAGAAACAACATGACCCAAAAAGGCTACAGAGTTCAGCCAGAACTCATACTTACTGAACTTAGCATACAACCGATGAGTTCAAAGAGTTTCCAACATGATTTAGAGATGATCCGTACGGTCACCCTCACTTCGGGAGTAAATAAGAATATCATCAAGGAACACTATTACAAATAAATCCAGATATGGCTGAAATACACGGTTCATAAGATCCATGAAAGGCACTAGAGCATTAGTTAACCTGAAAGACATTACTAAAAATTCAAAATGACCGTAACGGGTTCGGAAGGCTATCTTGGGGATATCACATTCCCTAACCTTAAGTTGGTGATAACCGAATCTCAGGTCTATCTTTGAAAAGTAGCTCACACCTTGAAATTTATCAAATAAATCATCAATTCGAGGAAGTGGATATTTATTCTTGATAGTAACCCTATTAAGCTGCAGGTAATTAATACACATCCGCAAAGAACCATCTTTCTTATGCACAAATAGGACAGGTGCACCCCATTGGGACATACTAGGTCTGATAAAGCTTTTGTCTAAAAGATCTTTCAATTATCGTGGGAGCCATGCGATACAGAGGAATAAAAATAGGTTGAGTATCGGGAAGAAGGTCAATCCCAAACTCTATCTCTCTATCAAGAGGTACTCCAGGGAGATCTTCCGGAAAGATATCAAGAAACTCATTAACAACATTAATTGACTGAATGGTCGGGGTTTCAGACTTAGTGTCTTTAACCTGAACCAAATGGTGGATGCAACCCTTGGAAATCAACTTCCTAGCTTTGAGATAGGATATAAAACGACCCTTAGGAATCACAAAACTCTCGGACCATTCGAGGATAGGTTCATTAGAAAATTGAAACTTGACCACATGGGCACGACAATTAATAGACGCATAGCATGAGTGAAACCAATCCATATCCAGAATGATATCAAAGTCAACCATATCTAGCTCAATCAAATCAGCATACATAAACCGATGAAAAACAGTAATGGGATATTTCTTATACACCCTCTTAGCAATGACAGACTCTCCTACCAGAGTAGAAACCAAAATTGGATCAGAAATTAGTTTAGGATCCATTTCAAAATTTACAGCAACCAGAGGTCAAATAAGAAAAACTTAAATCGGGGTCCATCAACACATAGACATAAAAATAGAAAACACAGAGCATACCAGTGACAACATCGGGAGAGTCCTCCTACTCTTGATGAGGTGGTATAGCATAGAAACGATTCTGGCATTGACCGCCAGTAGTACTAGATGAAGCACCCTGAGAAGGAACTGGACGGGCTACGAGAGGTGGGGCACTGGTAGCTTGACCCTAGGGACGGGCATCACGACTCCACTGTCTGACATACGGGCAGTCTCTAAGTATGTGGCCCAACATTCCACAACCAAAATAGCCCCGCTTCCCTATATAATACTCCCTAAAATAGTTCTTACCATACTTAGCACACGAAGGATGATGAGGCCGATTGCTTACACTGTCCTGAGACTTGGAAGGTACCGACCTATTTTCGAGCTTCTACTTGCCCCGATATATGGGAGCACTAGCTGAGGAAGGCCCAGGTAAAAATGGACATCTATGAAACTTAGAGCGACTCCCTCTGGAGAATCTAGTCTGACTAGACCGTTGTTGCTCTGATCTGACTCTCTTAATCCCTCTTACTCTTTATCTTTCCTTTATCTTATCTAATTAAATCTATTGGGCATGAATCATTAACCTAGGAATATCTATCTCCTTGTTGATCATAGAAGATCTACATTTTTTCACCACATAACTCAACATCCCAGTTAGAAAATTGCTCATACTAGTCCTCGAGTCAGCCATTATATTAGGAGAGTGCTTTGATAGATGATTAAACTTAAGACAATACTCCTTAACTGACATGAAGCCTTGTCTCAAATTCATAAACTCCTCTATCTTAGCTTCCCATAACTCAAGACGAAAAAATCTGTCCAAGAAAGTATCTTAGAACAATTGCCAAGTCACCAGAGCGGTATCTTCCTCTCTACCCTTATTCTACATCTACGCCCAGTCATAAGCAACATCCTTCAATCGATAAGAAGCCAGCTCTACACTTTCTTCCTCGATCACGTTCATAATCTGTGTAATTTTCTTCATTTCATCAACATACATCTGTGGGTCCTCACCTGCTCTCGACCCATGAAACTCTGGCGAATTCATCTGCATAACATTACGAATTCGTGCTACTGAACCTGAGTATTGGCGGTAACTGCCTGGGCTAGCATCTAAAAAGCTACCCAACATTTAGTATAGGATACCATCTCATGTAATGGATCAAGGGTTAAGGTTGGTTGTTATTTCCATGAGCTCAACGTGGAGGCATTCTCTGTCATAAAAATTCATGAATTAACAATAAAAGGAAAAAGTTGTAAGCATGATAGACTCTTGTAGAAAGAAAAAAATGACTTTTCCTAGAATGCCCCACATCCTTTTGATCATAGGTGTGGCGCGCTACACACCGATGCTTAAGACTCTACGTAACGCGGCTTATCAGACTCCCTAAAACTTTTCACAACCTTAGGCTCTGATACCAAGTTTGTAACTCCACAAAATATCATCCTGAGATGCCACACGGTGCCCAAGGCTACATGTAGCCTAAAGCTAACCCTTTAAGCCAAAACACTACCCTTGGGTTCCAACACAACAACATACACGCTACGCTAAGGATATATATAAGTACGTATCATATCACATCGCACATAGCATGGAATATCATTAGACTATACATATATGGAATGTCTATACATAAACCAACCCAATAATACACTAGTCTGAATAGCGTTTATACAACAAAATCAACAAGGCATTAGGACAAACCCCCAACTGACTCAACAGACCAAAGGAATCACAAAACAACAGCACCAAAACTAGCAAATTGGTCCTTGAACTATGAGGACTCACCACAGAAGGAATGTATATGCGGTACTCGAATATCACTGTTGTGGCTGCGGTTGAGTACCTGAACCTACATCATGGTAAGAATGTAGCCCATAGAGAAATATGTGGGTTAGCACAAGATACGTACTGAGTATGTGGGGGCATGTACAAAATATAAATAATATCATAAATTTTGTAAAAACGTACATACGGATCATAATGACACACCTGGCTTGAGTGACATTGAATAATCCAACTCATAACATCTTACATAGGAAATGTAGGAGAAAAACCTCATAAATCATTATAGATCATCATAGACAAGTTGACTTACCACATCAAAACTCGGAGTGACTTTGTATTTTAATAAACATGACTCTTATAGACAGGGGAGTCTCCTATAACTGACAACCCCACATGAGCTACGTGGAATACCAACGTTTAAAACCCCCGTTGGTGGGAGTATCATACTCTTTGCTAGGGAGTACGACCTAAAACCTACAATAATCACAATCGGGCTCTCTGGCCAATAATATCATCTTTAAACAACCCCACGGTGGCACATAGGTTTGAGGAAATACCAAATTTCTCTCTCGGTGCTAAGTACTACTCCCTGACAAGCTCAAAACGCATGGGAAATCCACCACAACATCACAAGGTCTATCATAAAGACCAAATCAAATATCTTTATCACTTATGAATCATATCAATTTGTGGATTCCTAACTCAAACACATTTTAGCTCAAAATATTTTAATCTTCCTCAACCTCAACAAGGTATCAATTCATTGAACCATAACTGACTCAACATTTGGACAAGGATATGAAGACTCAATACATAATATTTTCAATAATTTAACTCATCAAAACCATCCAAAAAATACCAAGACTCATTGCAACTTCAATATCAACATTTCTCAGTTTGTCATCCAACTCTCATTTAAAGGTACTTGAGACATCAACCCATAGTTGGGATATAGAATTTCCAATATCAATTATAAATTCATAATAAGGAAATAGTGGAAGTATAAATGAAGGCTTAACAAATTAAATCATCATACTCTCATAATCAAATACTTTTTGGACATAATTGCATCTCAACATCATACACATTTTGGATGACATAATTCCATAGCTCATGGACAATAATGTAAGATATAAAACCATATTTCCAATTCATGGTAAAACATGTAAAATCTCATGTCAATGTAATTCAACAAAAATACCGGGCACAAGATCGAAAGGATAATCTTGTTCAAAGCCCCACATACCAAAAAATGGAAGGTGAATATGAACTTCTAACTCTGGAACTTTATTCATGAAAATAAAGGGTGCTTCTCGAAGCCCTTAACATGATCAACTCAAATCCCAAATCATTTTGAAATTTCTACGGTTCAATCAAGAGATATAGAAGGATGAAATTTAGAGTAGAAGGGTTGGGGTTTGAGCCTTAGGAAATTTTAAAGAAAAATGAGCTACTGAATGCTCTTAATGGACTTAAATCCATGGTTTACCCAAATAGATTGGAGTGGGAATGACCAAAATACCCTTAAAAATCAAATAATGTCAAATCTGTTATTTAGTGGACTGTTTTGATAGGTTGAAGTAGATCGACCATAACCTTTTTATCCGATGGCCAAATTGGATGAAACCAATTTCATTGGAAACAGGACTTTTAGATATTTCTGTTGATATATAGTAGCTCACCCAGATAATTATGTACAAGGAATTCTGATCGTTTGAAGTTGACCCTAAAATTCACCTTGCCTCAATATTTTTTTCCTACACATTTACTATTCAACACTATTCACAGTTAGATCAGAATGATCATAACTCATCACTCGAGTGTCCGTTTTGGCTGATCCACATATAGTTTGAAATATTATTCAATGCTCTACGCGACGACGGGTCGTATATCTAGAAATTCCACAAACAAAAATTATTAATCATGATAAAGAACAGAATTCAACATATTTTCATCTGAGATCTTAATAAATTTTTTTCGTGGTATCACACGTAGGGTCCCACTATGAGACATGGTATATGAGTCGAAAGGTCAACAGTGTGTATGTCTGGTGACACTATCTTGACAATGACTCATGGAACGAGTCATAATGATTCATGATTAGTTATTTGAGACCCGTAATGGTTAACAGTTTTTTTTTTTTACTTTTTAAATAGGGGTATTCTAGATATTTTCCTCTTATCCCAATAATAACCCAAGACCTATAAACATACTTGGGGCCCTATTCTCTTGGATAACCCACTCTAAACATTCTTTATTGTCCCTCAAGTCTCTCAAGCATCGTTACTTAGGGTTTCCAAAAAGTAGGTCATCCAAAGGATCAAGGGTTGGATTCTCTCCATAATCTTGGGTATTTTAGGCATGCTACTATTCCCTAATTTCTAGTTTTTTTATAATCATAAGTTTTAAAGTGTTGTTCATATGGTATTAATGATGGCTTTGAAACATGGATTGAGGATTTTGAATGATAGTTGCTGAACAATATTCCCACAGTTTACGTATGACTATTCATGCTTAAATTATGATTTTGAACTTGTGGGATGCAAGGGTATAGTGAATAAATGAGGGGATTAAGATTTTCCCCAACTTATGAATTTTGAAGTGGTAATAGCCTCAACCCCATATTGCAAAATTTGCTTTGAATATGAAAAGTATGCATATTGAACTACTCTTGAACTATTGCATAATGTGAAAAGTCAATAAAGCATAATAATTTTTAATTGAACCTTATGGGGTTGTGTAATTCCCCAAGCTAATGTATAATTGAACCAAGGGGGCTACGCATTTCCTAAAATAATAAAAGTTTTAGTAGGTTGGTATTTTCTTATAAGTGTAGTTGTTATGACATTAACAAAAATGTATGCCTAAATGTGTATCATGGTTTAATGAATGGGAATGTATGATAAATGATTTAATTGGGCTTTAATGAGGGTTGTGTAGCTGAGTCACAGAGTGGAGGTCTCAAGAGACCTATAATGAAAACTGGGGTTGCGGACGCGGGGGATGATCGGGTGGTTAGAGTCACCCTAATTATTATCATGTGATTGAAAGGTTTGATTCCTCTATATTATATTACATTATTGGGTGCTTGTGTCACCTTGATATGATAGGAGGTTCAATTCCCCTATAGTGCTTATGTATACCCTCTGGTTGGTACAGCCACATATACTGAGGGCCTACCAGCCGAGGGAGAGCTAAGACCATATAGCCCATAGATTCCTTTTTATGTTATGATGTTTGAGATACACAATGCAGGATAAAGTTTAAAATTGCAGGTTAAGTCTTGTTCCTTATCCCAATATGTGATATATATATATGCATTTGATTGTGCGCATTAGGTTTGAATGATTTCAGGTTGTTGATCACAATATTATATTATCTTTATTCATGAGTTATATGCTATCTCTCAACCCACTAACCATCTTCAGATGTTGTATCCCCACATGATGTAGGCACTAGAGATACCTTTACTTTTTCTTCACAAAGTTAAGTGGATTAGCTCAGTTTGTAGGTTCGTTATGGTGAAGTGGTAAGCTTCTATTCTCTGGAAGACTTATATATTTCATTAGTTCTTATCATAGATTAGGAGTGAGAGTTTTCTTTGTTATTGTCAAAGTTGGCGACATATCCCGACCAAGACTAGTTTTTGTTTCTTTTTCATAGAGGCTTTGTTGGATTACTGCGGGCTTGGGTGATGTTGGTTGGATGCATTTGGTCAATTGTTAGTTATTGGTTATAGACATTTCTTTTATTCTTTAAACTTATCTTGTGCTATATTTTTATATGTTTGAAATTCAGCCATTATTGGACGGTGTATGGTGTTTGGTTAGGTTTAGGGGGTGGCCTCTAGTCTGTAGTAGATGGGAGATGCTTGTCACAGTCAGGCCCTAGTTCGGGTCATGACATAATAATACCCATATTTCACCATTGTGCTTCGGTTCCAAAAAATGACACCAAAAACCCAAGTGGGTCCTACATAGGAAACATATTTTAGAGGTCAACCCAATACTCATACATCATCAAGGAATCATAACCCTTAAGAAATGGGTGCAACCAAGACAACTTTGGGTACAAATCAAGCCCAAAGTGGATTTGGGGTTTTGGGTCAAGAAGTAAGAAATTCACCAAGAAATTGATGAAATCTTAACTTAATCTAGATGAAAATCATGATAATAGATGTTTAGCAAGCTCCAAGTCACCCACAATGATCAATTTTGAGTTATCATACTCATTTAGGGCTTCTTGGACACAAAAACAAATCAAAATAGCTAAAACATTGCCTGGGGTGCCCTTTTATACCCGTACCTATTGTGAAGATATCGTGATCTCCGTCTCGGGGTCAATATTGTGCTAGGATGATCTCCATACCATTTTTTGTGATCGCAGTATCCCCCCAGGCACCACATGACAGCAAAGTCAAATGTAAGTGTAAACTACATTTCAAATCCATTGGTATCATCAAAACTTTCATTTGAGATCGTTTTGGCAAAAAGTGGGCCCACATATATAGTTTTAGTTTTTTATAAATTTCTCTCAAAAGCCTAAAATAAGCTTGGGAGCCACCCATAGCCTAAACTATATGTTTTGGAAGTGATGGAAAAGTTAAATATTCCATCCGAGTTATTTTGACCAAATATGGGTCCCACACCCATATTTTTAAGTTTTCAACTTTTATACCAATAGGTCGAAATGAATTTGTGTCCATTGAGACCCAAACCAAAGGTATACTAAGCTTAAAATCAATATTATGGAGCTACTATCATAGCCGTAAGTTGCATATAAAATAGTTTTACTGAAGATTTTGCACGATGGCCATTTAGAACCAGCGAAGACATCAAATAGAGAATTAGCTCTAAAAAATAAATGAACTTCCCTATAACTTAACCTTCGAAGCTATGGAGAAGCTCAAATGGATAATATAAACAAAACTATGAAAAATGACTAGAAAGGTAATTACAATTTAGCATTTCTTCACCCAGCGAGATCTTAATATGAAACAGCATCATTGGGTTGAGTTTCTTTAATATTACGACTTAACCATTCTCTATCATTAAGAAAAGGCTGATGTGGTTATGGATACCTTGAGAAAAAAGTTGGCTAGCATGGATAGCTTGGTGTATCTTTTGACCAAGGAGAGGCATTTAGCCTTAAAGGTTCAGCCTTTAGCTAACCAGATAGTTAGGATTGATATTTTGACACTTGGGGTATGTTTTGGCAGTTGTGGAGGCTAGATATTCATGGATGGAGAAGATTCAAGCTTATTAGTTTGACGATGCGGTATAGAAATTTATTCAAGACAGGTGTTGAGTGGTGACACTAAGGAAGCCTCATTTAATTAAGACAACATTTTGATGATTCGGGGTGGAGTTTGTGTGCCTGAGTGGATGACTGAATTAGGTTGATTTTGGAGGATGCCTATTATTCCAGATATTCCATCCATCCAGGTTTGACTAAGATGTTTCGATACTTGAGATAACATTATTGGTGGGGTGGTATGAGGCGAGATTTAGCAAATTTCAGGTCTTGTTTCCTATTTCTTTAACTAGTAAAGAATGTACATTTAAGGCTTGGTGGATTGCTTTAGTAAATACCGATTCTCTAGTGGAAGTAGGAACTAATCACTATGGATATTGTGACTTATTTGCCTCATACATCTCTTAGTTTTTATACTATTTGGGTCAGTGTGGATAGATTTACCAAGTCATCTTATTTTATTTTAGTTCAGGAATCCTTCAGTGTTGAGAGGTTAGCTCTTATCTATATTTGTAAGATTATGCGACTATATGGTGTGGCAGTGTCTACCATTTTGGATCAAGGTTCTGTGTTCATGTTTCACTTTTGGAGCATTTTTTAGGATAAGTTAGGTACTCATTTTAATCTTAGCATAGTTTTTCAACCCTAGATTAATAGTCAATCATAGTAGACTATTCAGGTGTTAGAAGATATGCTCTGTGCTTGTGTGATGATTTTGGTGGCCACTGGTAGAAACAATTTTTCTTAGAGGAGTTTGCATATAATAACAACTACTATTTTAATAATTATATAGCTCCTTTTGAGGATTTGTATGGTAGGAATTATCGCTCTCCTGGTGGTTAGTTTGATTTTTGAGGTTAGATCTCGAGGTACGGACTTACTTCTTGAGTACTTGTATAGCGTCTAGATCATTCAGGATAGACTTAGAATAGCTCAGAGTAGGTAGAAGTGTTATTCAGATCATAGCCTTCGTGCCTTGAGATTTTGGGTTAGTGATCGTGATTTTTCTTTGAGTTTTACTTATGAAGGGTGTGATGAGGTTTGGGAAGAGGTGAAAGTTTAGCCAAAGGTATATTGGTCTATTTAAGATTTTAGATTGTTGGTGTGCATTTTATGGTTAGCTTTACCTCTAGATTTATCGACTTTTCATCCAGTTTTTCATTTTTCTATGCTTTACTGTTATATTTTGGATGAGTTTCATGTCATTTGTTGGGACTCAGTTTGGTTAGATGAGCGGTTAGCTTTTGTTAAGGAATTATTCTCTATTTTTGCTAGGAATATTAGATGGTTGTGTTCTAGAGTTATCCCTATTGTTAAGGTTTTGTGGAGACATCAACTCGTAGATGAGGCTACTTGGGAGGTCGAGTCTAATATGCATAGTACTTATCCCTATCTCTTCATGGATTCACATATATCTTTTATCTTTAGTTCGAGAACAAACTAGATTTTTAGGGGTAGATAATGTAACGACCTGAAATTTATGAGATATGTGATTTTATATGATTTGATGATTTTACCCCTCCCCATAGTTGCATTGTAGTATTTTTGGAGTGTGGGGGTGATTGGCATAGTTCCCTATGTATTTTGGTATAATTTATGTGATATTATGGTTTTTGGTGGTTTTGAGAGCCTTATTTAGGACTTTTGGGGTTGTTTTTAATCTGTGAGATGGATGACTAAATAGATTGTGCCAACAAATCCAGAACATTGATTTTAGGATGGTAACATTGTTGTAGTGGTTTTATGGCTTTTAAATCTCATTTCGACCCTCGGTTTTAAAAATTGTGATTTTGGGCTTTTATGGTTGACTTTGTGAAAATGTTGTTTTTTAAAAATTCTAAATCACCATTCAATCAGGAGCGTCAGATTTAGTGTGCTTACATAGTTTGTTTGCGTATATCTGATTTTGAATGAATTTCGGGCGCCCTATCAAAGTTTGTGTTGGACTTAGAAAAACTGGTGCACCAGGTTGCTGGATCACAAAGGGTAAAACTCATTTGAGGAATGTGTTTTATGACTTATGAAGTTAGTAACCAGGTATGAGTATAAATAGCCCCTTCTTACATGATTTTTGCTTATTTTTCATCTTTGATCTTCAGTGCTAAACCCTCAAATAGTGTGAGAGCTTAAAAGCAAAGCTTGTGGGTGCTTGGGATGCTAGATTAACATCTACTTCTTAATTCTCTTCTGGATTTAAGGTGAGAATTCACCCTTTTCTTTATCAAATTTCTTGCTTAATTACTCAAAAACCCCAAAACCTTAGTACTTGATTTAGTCAAAAATTCTAAACCTTTTCACTTAAATAATGTTCTTAATCCTATAATTACTATTTTTTCCCCAATTTCATCTTTAAAACAATTTCGATTCTTGATTTTAAAATGGATTTCAAAGGTTTTTCCCGATAAAGCTCAAAAATGGTTTTTCTTTGATTTGAACCTCAATTTTGACTCAATTTGACTTGGGTTTACATCTGTATATTCTTAAAGGTATGGGGAACACATTTCTTGAGTAAAGTTATGATTTTGTCCTTGTTCTTGAAAACCTACTTTGGAGGTCTATTTTTATGCCAAACTAAAAGTGGGCAATATAGGTATCGTTAGCCTTGTTTTGATGCATATAGTCTAGATTTTTTGGTTTTAGTTGATTTTGAGACCGTTCATGAGAAGTAGGGCTTTGTGGTTAAAATATTGCAGATTGGTTTTGGCATTCAAAGTAGTTTATGGCTTAATGCTTTCAGATTGGACTAGGTAGTAAATGTTGGTACAAAATGCATATTAAGGGTAGGATCTAATCATAATAAATAGCTATCTATTTGTTGTACCCATGTAGGGTCCTATATGTGAGGTAATTGTTGAAATTGAGATATTGTGCAATATGTATGATTGTGTGGGAGTCCTATGTGATGTTGATAGACTAAAATACATGTGAGTAATTATATTGTGTGGTTGAAAATGACTTTTTTGGTACCATTGGCCTATTGTGATGTATTCATACTTGTTGTCATATGAAAAATGTGGGAATTCACTGATAGATGGAAATAATGAGTGAATATTGGCTCAGGTGGTTGTGGAAATGTAACATTGTGATTGGTTATGGAAATATATCATTGTGGTTAGATGTGGAAATACTCATTGTGACTGTCTATGAGAATAACATCCTTATATCATACTCATTCATGAAACAAAAGGTACCATCGTGGCAGCACCTGAGAAACACTAGAAATACCTTTTATAAAACCCTCCCTGATGAATGTGCTGGGGAGGAGATATTGCAACACCTTATAAAACCCTTCATGAGGAATATACCGGGAAGGATATATGGATATGGATTATGCAATGTATATGGGTTGATAAACCCCCCATGGGTCCCATGTTGGGAGGCTTGCCTCTGTGGGTGTATACGAAGGTTGTGTGACGACCTCATGCATCATCATATACATTGTACTTGCTTTAATATGTTTATGTTGTGTTTTTATTTCCATAATAACTTGTTATCTATCTAATTTTCCTACCTTCCTTTAGGTGTATTTGATGAACTTGTATAAATATGTCTCTCTTAAAATTCAAGAGAGGGTGAATTGAAATTTTTCTGTGAGTCGACTACTGACTCCATTCAATTGACTTGCCTGCAAATTAGTGCACTTCACAAAACAAATTAGGTTTTACACAATTAAGTAAATAAATAGTTAAACACAAAGTAAAGACAGAGATTTATCCTGGTTCGGAACACCAATGTGGTGCATACTTCCAGTCCCTTTGGTTTTCAAGTTTTTCTTAAAATGTTCAATGTCGGGCTCGAGTAAAATGAAAGGAAACAATTTTTGAAGACTTAGTTTGCTCTTCATATCTTGTGACACAACTTCAGTTAATGTTACAAAGTTGACTCAATCCTACTCTTTATATAACAATTGTAAACTAAGAGTTACAAAGCCTTGTGAGACTAAGATTGAGACACTTTGATTTTTTCTCCTTGAAGATGCATAACCCATGACTGTCTTCAGTCTCCATCTTTTATAGTCTTCCATGTCTACTCTTCATAAGGAAACCCAAGAGATTGTTTCCCTATCAAGGATTTGAAATGATTTATTGATTGAGGGATGGCACCATAATGTATGTCTATATCAGATATGTCCATACATGGTGAAGTTCCATAATTATACATGTCCATATCAGATATGTCCATGTAATGGTTGTGGCCTTTCTTCCTTTTGCTTTATGTCCTGATTGATTTGTTCTGTTATGATCCTTCTTCCATTTCAAAGATACTTGATTGATTTGCTTTTTATACTTAGTTAGTCTTTTTGATCCTCCATATCTTCGAGTGAGATACCCTTCAATCTTCCAATATCCTTTTACTCCTTTTACTTAATCGTGATTGATCTGATTTTTTGTGACTTTTGGGATGAGATTCTCCTTCTATTGGTTCTCATTGTGACTAAGTTACTTGGATATTGTGGATTGTGAATTGATGTCCTTCCAACCAATATTAGCAGTCCTGAATATCCTGCAAAGATATACTTGTTAGTTTGTCATTATTAAAAAGTGGACTTAGGAGACTAATATCTATTGTTCTTCTTATAAGACGTATAATGTACCCTTGTGTTCTACCATGGTGTGTTTTTACAATATATGTGATATATTAGAACTGTTAGTGCAAGCAGTATAGGCTACCATTGTGGGATATTTTCTGATTATAGTTGACGTACCCTTACTGTGCATTTAGTATGCTTTATTTACTGCTTTGCTTGTTTGACCTATGATACCTACTGAGTACAAGTGGACCATACACATTCCCACTTTACTCTTTCGGTGCAGATTCAGGTTTAGGTGCACCTCAGGTAGGTTGATTTAAATTACTCAAGGTAGTAGTTGGACATTCCTGTGCCCGAATTTCACCTCTATCTTTCTTTACTAGTTATGTGTTTATTAGTATTCAAAGACAAATATTGTTCCATTGTGGTTTATTTTCTGATGTATTTGACCGCTGGGTTGTATTAGTAGTTCTTACACTATTCACACCTAATTTTAGGAATGTATGGTATTTTGAATATGTTTTTCCACAATTATTATAATTACTTTTTTGGTTCGACTTTATTTTAGAAGCCTTACCTTGGAGTTATTTTTGTCTTTTCCCCTTTTTCATATCAGTTTGGTTGATAGGCTTACTTATCAAGGTTCGCCACGACAAGTGTCATCGTGACACTTGTTTTTGGGTCATGACATGATCCAAGGACCAATGGTCTAATAAAGAAAATAAGAACTATCGGTAAGGGAATCAAGGTTAAAACTCTTATGGAAACAACTACAATCGGTTTGGGTACAGCTACAGGAGTAAGGATTGAGACGGTGATTAGAAGAGGAAAGATGATTACAAAGATACAATTGGCCTCTATGTTCCACTGGGGAACTGTGATATTGAGTCTATAAATACAAGAATAGAGGCTTTACTTACAAATTTGTTAAGGGATCAAAGGCTAAGAGAGTTGCCTTAAGGTAATTAATCGGTAATTAACCTGGATATTTTAGGTTTTAGCCAAAAGGTGGAGTGTCATGAATCTTCCATTAAATATATTGAGCAATAATTTAGGCAAATATGATCCTTATTAAACCAACGTCAACTTGGCATTGTTTAGAATCCTAAGAATTATAGTCACTGCCTAGGTAATACTACTCAAAGCAATAAGACTACTATTGACCTGCCTATGCCTCTAGTTTATGACAAGAGGAATGATCCCATGGTCATTAATAATGTAGGCGAGATAAAAGCAGAGAATATTATGGTAAATGTAGAGACATCTCAAACTCTCTAGTTTCTGAAAAAAGAAGATAAGAATGACATACAAAAAGGCAAGAATGTCATACCATCATTAAAGTTCATCGCATTACCTCCTCCTTCTATTCCCCAAAGATTAAAAATGAAAGACAAAGGGGTGAGATATAAAAAGTTTATTTAAATATTGAAGGAGTTGTCCATAAATATCCCTCTTGTGGAGGATCTAGAAGAAATATTAGGCTATGTGAATTTTATGAAATATTTGGTGAAAAAGAAAAGGACAACGAGTTTGAGCCTGATGATAATGTGCACCATTGTATCATAATTTCTTCTTAATTTTTTTAATAGAAGAATGATCTAGGAGCTTTCATTATTCCTTGTACTATTGGGTATTTAACTTTTACATGGACCATAAGTGACTTAGGTGCCAACATTAGTCTAATGCCGCTATTTTTTTACAAACAATTGGGGTTAGGGTCTCCTAAACAAATCTCTATGAGACTTCTAATGGGAAATCATACTATGAAGAAGCCTGTGGGCATCTTATTTGATGTGTTGGTAAAGGTAGCATCTTTCACATTTCTGGCTGACTTCATGATTCTTGATTGTGAGGTTGACTTCAAGGTTTTGATCATATTGGTAAGGCATGAGTTGACATAAAAATAGGGCAAATAAAGTTTTTATTAAATTATGAGCAAGTTACTTTCTATGTACGCCAGTACATGAAATAACCAAAGGTCATGTGTGTAATTATGGTGATTGAAACCATATAATTTGATGAGTTGGTAGTTCCTATTGAGGAGAGACTTGGTGTTGAGGCACTTGCAGCAGTAATAATAAATTTTGATAGTGATGGTATTGACGAGTATGGCGAGATGGTGAACGAATTTATTCGTAGAGATTCATACACTTATGCTATGAAGAAGTTAGATCTTGATCTGAAAAGTAGAGTGTCCCCACCATGAAAACCATCTATTGAGAATCCTCAAATTTTGGAGGTCAAGGCACTTCCTTTTTATTTGTGTTATGCGTTTTTTTGGCTAACAATACTTTGAAGATTATCATTATAGCTGATTTATTAGAATTGTTTTTGGGGCCAACAATACTTTGTTGATTATCATTGCAGCTGGTTTATTAGAATTGTAGGTGAGGCCTTAGTATATGTTTGAAGAGGATGAAAAGGTCATTGGATGGTCTGTTTCTGCCAATCTCAAAATTCCACCTAGAATTTTCACTCACAAAATCCAGCTTGAGCTGGATTGTATACAAAGTGTTGATCACCAATGGATATTAAACCCGCCAATTGAAGAGGTTGTGAACAAAGACATCACTAAGTGGTTGGATACAGGAGTGGTTTATCCTATCACAGATAGTAAATGGGTAAAACTAGTTTAATGTGTGCTAAATCATTACGGTTCCCATTGAGAAGAATGAGATAATTCCTATAAGGCCAGTGATTGGATGGTGTGTTTTCATGAACTATAGGAAGTTAAACTTATGGACCGAGAAAGGTCAATTTCCTATGCCTTTTATGGATCAAAAGTTAGACTATCTCACTGGTAAGGGATAGTATTGTATTCTATATAGTTATTTGGGGTATAATCAAATCTCAATTACCTCTGAAAACTAAGATAAGAACACTTTCACCTATTTGTATGGGATGTTAACCTTTAAAAATATATCATTTGGTCTACGCGATTCTCCTACCACTTTCCATCATTGTATAATGTCCATCTTTTCTAACATAGTGGAAGACACTATTGAGGTTTTTATGGATGACTTTTTATTTTTGGTTTACCTTTTTAAGGATTTCTTGGTGCACCTTGCAAACATTTTGAGAATAAATGAGAAATGTAACATAGTTCTAAAGTGGGACAAGTGTCACTTCATAGTCAAATAAGGAATAGTACTTGATCACAAAATTTCTATGAAAGGGATTGAAGTCAATAAGGCAAAGATTAAGGTGATTGAGAAGTTTTCTCCACCAACTTATGTGAAGGGTACTCATAGTTTTTTGGGTTTTGCAGATTTTTATACACGCTTTATTAAGGACTTCTCTAAAATTTCTAATCCATTATGTGTGTTATTGGAAAATTATGTAAATTTTGTGTGTGATGAGGCATGTATAAAAGAAATGAAATTCTTGAAGAAGAAGCAAATTTAAGCTCCCGTTTAGACCTTGCCATGTGAGATGATGTGCGATACTAGTGGAATTGTGCTAGGAGCAGTCTAAGATCAAATTAGAGAGAATATACTATAATAGATCTAAAATGCTAGCAAAGCACTTAATCCTACTCATAAAAATTACACTATGACTGAACAAGCGTTGCTTGTTATTGTGTTTGTAGTTGAGAAATTCTGGTCTTACTAGATTGGCACAAAATAATAGTTGCTTGTCATTTTGTCTGTATTTGAGACATTTTAGTATTACTAGATTGTAGCTAGTCATTATGCATACTGATCATGCAACTCTTAGATATCTTATGCAAAGAGATATGAAAAACCGACAATGATTAGATGGGTACTTCTATCGTAAGAATTTGATTTTGAGGTCAAAGATTGGAATAGAATTAAAAAATAGGTGGCCAATTATTTGTCACACCTTGAGAAGGAGGCTATACTAAAACTAGGGGTGAGCTTGAAATTGATGACACTTCTCTAGATGAACCGGTCTTGGCAACATTAGTAGGACTTAATCCCTTTGTTTGTAGGTTTTGCAAATAATTTGGCAAGTTTTTTAGTTCCAGAATATATGTCATTTCAGTAGCAAAAGTCATTCATTTATTAGGTGAGGAAGTTCTTTTGGGATGAGAAATTCTTATTTTGAGTCTACACCGATAGAGTAATTTGGAGATGTATTCCTAAGGTAAGTGATGATTATCATGGAAGCATTCCACTCCTCACCAATTGAGGTCACTATGGAGGTGTGAATACCATTCATATGACCTTTTAACAAGGTTACTATTGTCCTATATTTACAAATATGCTTATGATTATTCCAAGGCGCGTGACCAATGTCAAAGGCAAGGGAAAATCTCGTGTAGACATGAACTTGCGATAATGACTATCCTTGAGCTTGAGTTGTTTGATTTATGGGGTATAGAATTCATGGACCCATTTGTTAGCTCACATGGAATGAAGTTCATCATGGTGGTTGTTGACTATGTTTCCAAGTGGGTGGAAGCAATGTCACTTCCAAATAATGAAGGTAAAAAGGTTATAACATTTTTCAAGAAGAACATCTTTTCAAGATTTGGTACACCACAAGCTGTCATTAGTGATGGTAATTCATACTTCTATAACCGTCTCTTTAAACCTTTCTTGATAAATATGATGTAAAAAATATGGTAGCAATACCTTAACACCCACAGACAAGTGGGCAGGTTGAGTCTTAAATTGAGAGATAAAAGTCTATTTTGGTGAAGACTATGAATGTCAATCGACAGACTGGACTAAAAGGTAAGATGATGCATTGTGGTCCTACCCTATATCCTATAAGACTTCTATAGGCATATATCTAAATCAGCTTGTGTAAGGAAGATCATAACACTTACCTATCGATCTTGAACATAAGGCATTGTGGGCATTAAATAAGCTAAATAATTAATGAAGTAACACAATGAAATTGAAATTAAAGGAGATGAATGATAATGGATGAGTTTGAACTTTTCACCCATTAAAGTTCAGCTTTATATAAGGAAAAAATGAATTTTTTCCATGATCGAAATATTGAGTGAAGAGAATCCAAACCCAATTATTTGGACTTACTTTATACCTTGAGACTCCGCCTGTTTCCTGACGAGCTAAACTCTAAATGGTCTGGACCATTCGCTATGGTGAGAGTATTTACATATGGTGCAATTGAGCTTTAAGGACATGGCATTGACCCATTCAATGTAAATGGACATTGTGTCAATCACTATGTAGGTACCACTAAGGAAGTGAGGTCATGTGAATGATTGAACCTTGTCAAAGTCTGAGTAGTCAAAGAAGATGGGCCATGCCGTGACATTAAATCAGGCACCTCATAGGAGGCAACCCATGTTCTTGTTGGTGAAGTCTGAGCAACTAGCTCAAACGAGTCATTCCATGATATTAAATCAAGCGTACATGGGAGGCAACCCATGGTATGTACTTTATATTTTGTATTTTAATATTTGTTAATGGTGTAAAGACCACCCAAGAAGAAGTAGATGCTGAAATTGGCTTATTGATTGAATCCATAGGAGGATAGTATGATCGTGGAAAATTTAGTCATCATAAAACCTTTGAGTAAAGTCCTAAGGGATAGATATCTGGGAGTCATCCCATGATTAGTTATCATAATGGTACCTAGATGTCATAATCGTGATACCAATCATTCAATAACTCTCATCCAACCCCTCTGCAAGCAGAAACTTATGTTTTTAAGGAAAAATTGTGGTTAGATATCACAATCGACCATAAGATTTGTAGGTTCCCAGGTAATTTTAACATTAACCTACTTGTTATGGAATGAATACATGATCATGGCACCTAACCACGATTATACCATTGCATCATGAGTGAGCCATTTGTTTAATGAACCCGTGACCCGATCTAACCCACCTAGGGTTTAAATGTATAAGACCCCAAACACCTTACCCTTTTACCCCCTTCAATCTTTCAAAGAATTTCTTAGCATAAAGTCATACCCTGAGCACTCCTAAGGCTAGAATCACGCATTACTTGTGATCCACAACTAAATCCTCGGTGTTCACACTACTTTCAACTAACCAATCATAAGTTTCTTAAAACTTCTTAGAGATGATCGATTTTTGTGAATAAATAATGTATTTTTAGTTGAGTTTTGTATTAGGAAGTCTTGTGTACCTAACATTTAGGGAATGCTGGTCAACATAGATTGGCGTTGGATCAATCAGGTTCCATAAGCTAATAGGTAAAGCTGCTAAATATTAAGAAACTCTACCACACAACCTACTATGCAGTTTTGATCTATGATCATATGTTGGGTCATTATGGGAAGTTATATGTTAATAATCAGGGGTTCATCTGATGAACACATACCATGATTGTGAGTTCTATATACGATTATGGAATGTGCTCGTTTAATGAGATAGGTTTTTTACATCTCAGGAACCTAACCTATGATGTTAAGGTTCGATAGTACCTTTATTGCACGAGTATATGAAGAGTCGTCTAATGGGAAAACATAAAGTCTAAGGAACCTATCCAATGATAGATAGATATATACAAACATATCTTCGTTACATAATCTTAGGAAGGGTCGTCTGGGCTATTTTTACACTTGTTCGTGTTTTCCACAATTGATTCTAAATCTTTCTTTTTCAAGTATAATTGCACAAAAATCCTAGAATAAGTTGGAAAAGAGCATCTCCAAGTAGATGATACCCAAGGACATATCTCTAGTCTTGGAGAGTGAGTCTAAATCCTCTAGTAGAACAAAGCTACACTTTTCTATAAGTTCATTAATGAGCAACACTTGATATGCCATAGTTTTATGGCACTTTTGATGCTTAAAAAAAAAGAAATTATGCAAGTACTTAGGTATTTTTTTAAATGTGATGTGTTTTTATGTTATTTTTTTAGGAAAATAAGGTTCAGAGCAAAAAAAGAGAAAAATATGGTCAAGTATAGAAGAAAAAATACCTACAAACCTTAGGTACTACCTATAGGCCCATAGGGGCCCTAGATAGGTAGCAGATTTGAAGTTTTGTTCTAACTTCTGTAGACCCTACATATGAAGGGTAGGTACTACCTATATCCCAGTATGTACCCCTCGTAGGTAGGGGTACTAAAATCTGAATATCCCTATGATTCCTACGAACCTACCTATAACCTGTAAGTGGGATCGTAGGTTGGTGCTGACTCAATTTTCCTACTTTGTTTAGTATCAGTTTTCTATGTTTTCTGATGTATCTATAAATACTCATTGTATGTTTCATCATTAGAGGATGAAATTTCTATACTTATTACATTGTTTAGAGTTCTAAGATACACTTTTGATCTTGGAGCTCTTATTATTGGTGTTTAGGGTTTGATATGAAGTTGAGATTTTGGTTTTCATTCTTAATTATTTTTGAGATCATTCATATGCTTTCAATTATAAATTCTATGTGTGTTATTACAATCATGAACATATAAACCCCATAACTAAGGTTGTTGGGACCCTAGATTAACAAAGTAGACAAAGTGCAAAATCAATCTTTATTGGTGTTCTTTAATGTATTGTGATTTCTTTCGTATTGATTGCTTTCTTGACATTTGCAAACATTAGAAACCCACCTGCATTCAATACTAAATTGAGAGAGAGTTTGAGATTAGGAAAAACAGATCACAACGATAATTTGAAGTTGCCAAACTTCAACTAATTAACTTGAGACCGAGAGTAAATAGTTAATTTGGGATCCCAAATAAGGTTTAGTAATGCGACCCTCTGAGACCAAGAGGATATGAGTGAAATTCAACCAAACCAATGTCGAGCGATGGTTAGGCGATACATGGCTTGTTATATTCTTCATACAAAACACCATTATATTTTGTAGAGCATGATAAGTCTGAGGAGTTATGAAAACAATGGGAACACAGTCCTAGTGATCATCTCATATTGATAACTACTGTATTTTCCAACATTATTACTATTACTATTGTTCTTACAAAACCTTTCATTTAATTTCTATAATTTCCAACTACATTAACAATCTTCTAACTGATTTTAACCCTATTCCTTGTGGGATCGACCCCAACCTTATTGGGTTCTATATTTGACAAGTGACCATGTTATACTTTTTTGGAGGTGTAATTTGGGTGAAATCAAATTTTGGCATTGTTGCCGAAGACTATAATTATAGATTGTTTGAGGTTGTTGAGTATGTTGGTTTTTTATTTTTGTAAATTTTTAGGTTATATGTTAGTATATGCCCAGCACTAGGAGTCAAGTTAATCCCTTAATTCCTTTTGATTCTGATCTTGAACTGGCATTACAATAGAATCATAAGATGAAAGAGTACGTGAATGGATCCCGGTATGAAGGGCTTTAGGATGATCCGGTCATGTCCCTTACTAGGGCCCGGACATGATGGGTATCTCAATACCATAGTGGACCAGAGACCATCCCCTTTACCTATTCAAATAGAGCGTACAAACTAATGGAGACTAAATTCCTGACATATAACAAGATTGAAGAGATAAGCTAGAAAAAACTATGATATGTCATAAATAAAACCAATGTCGATAACAATTACCAATACCTAAGTCCACAGTAATCCACAAAGCCTTCTAATCAAACCTAAAATTAATAAAGTTGGGACATGCCCCAGACGATAGCCAAAAATAACTTAGAAGCAAAATCTATGTCATGAAGAATTTATAACATGAAATAAAGTCTTCTAAAGTATGGAAGCTCACCACTTTAGTCTGACTCATGAATTATCCAACGATAAACTACTCACTGTATATAAGAAGTAAAAGTATGCTGAATTCCTACATCACGTGGGGATACAACATACGTAGACGATTAGTAGGATGAGCTTTGGTATGTAACTCAAGGATAAGGGAACAAAAATAATGCCATGATCAATAACCATATGCTAATACATTTATATATATATAACTTTTCGGGGGTAGGGAATAAGGGTAAGCATGAACATTAAAACTTTAACCTGGATTGTATAGCATAAGTATCATAATAGTAACTACGGGCTATATGGGCCCCAGTTCTTACCCCCTGGTCGGGCCCAAGAGCATGTACCCGCACGAACCAGAGAATAATCATTTATATATGCTTGAGTAACTTAAACCTCCTAATCATATACTAAGGTGACTTAAGCACCCGATCATGTAATGCAATTGGACGACCCAAACCTCCCAGGTCATAAGGAAGGGGACTCGAACCCTAAGCCCTTTAGACCCCCGCATTGGCAAATACAGTTTCCCGTATTGGGCCCTTGGGACCGCTAGTTTCACGGACCAGCTACACAACCATCTTTAAGCCGAGTTAAAACATTTAGAACACATTGCCAATTAAGTGAACCAATTATGCATTAAGGCATTCCATTGGTATAATCATACCAACATCACTTGCAAGTTCATTATCATGCCATATCAACTACTTAGCCTTCTTGGACTCTAACCCCTCGGCCAAAAAGGACTTCTAAATAATTAGTCATTTGGGACTCAAACCCTATTTAATCAATTAGGACTCAAACCCATATATGCTTCAATAGGCCTCTTATGCCATGCAAATAGTTTCAAAGATAGTTTAATATGCATACTTTTCACATTCAAAACCAATTTCACAATATTGGGTTAAAGTTGTTACCAATTCAATTGTCATTATTCACAAAATTAGGGGAAATCACAATCGCCTAGTTTATTAGGCATATTTATGCACCCCACAAGTTCAAAACCATTGATAAAATATAAACAATGCATAATAATTCATAGGAAAATAATTTAAGAACAAACCATGTCAAAACCATCAACCCATGTCAAAACCTCATTCAATTTCACATCAATATTTATTTAAATATCATGATTTAAGGAAAAGAGTATGAGGGTAGACTCATATGCCTGAAATATCAAGAATTATGGTGATAAAACCTTGAATTGACCCCTAGATCCTCAATCTTGAGGAAACCTTAGCTTGCATTGTTGGAGAGAATTTAAGAAAAGAAAATATGTTCTGATTGTGTTATGGGTGTGAATGAGGTATTAATAGTGTTTATAGGTCGTGGGTTATATTTAGTGCAAGAGAGAAATGTCTAAAATACCCTTAGTAAAAAGACTGAAAATTTGTCACCAGTCATTATGGGTCTGATAACCACTCGTTAAGATTCATTATGACTCGTCTTCACGAGTTGTAGTCAATACAGTGTCACAAGGCACACACACTGTTGAACCCATGGCTCTTAATGAGACCCTACCACTCATAGTGTCTAATCGTACTAAACATATAAACCACTTGTGTGTACACTAGACACCCTACGATTTGGACCTAATGACTCGTCCTGAGTCTTTATGACTCATGGCCTTAAGTCATAACCAAAAGAGTAACTCAGGAAAATCTTAGTGGACACCCTATGACTTAGGTCTTATAACCCGTTAAAACACCCTACGGCTTGTAGAAAGAGTCATAGTTAGGGCGGTGAGCTCAAGGGTTAAGGAATTTTCAAGGACCAAAAATACGGGGTGTTTCATTCTCCCCCCTCCCGTAGGATCATTCATCCTCGAATAATGGCTCAAGGCATCCTTGGGCACAATTTCACATAGGAAAAAACCCACACTTACCTTTAACAAAGATAAAAAACAAAGATTCCAATGAAACCATAATTTTTTTAACAAACTCAGAAATAAAGATGCCAAGATTAACACATACCTTAAGCATGATTTTCCGAATGGGGGAAATAAGAATGGATATTTGGGATTGACGTCCTTTCTAGCCTCCCGAAAAGTTTTATTCACCCCAAATAAAGCACCAAGTAACCCACTCATATTACCCAACTCCTTCACTATGCTTTAGCTATGAACATAAGATTCCATCATTTGATTCTCCAAATCCCCCCCCCCCCCGAAAAATACATAACTATAAGGCCTGAGTATAACTGCATATTCATCCCATCTTAAAGCATAACTCAGAGTTAAAGGTGCCAGTGTAAGCCATGGGACCCTATATTTTACACCCCTCCAATAATATGACTCCATTTCATTACTACAGTAAAGCAACCTCAAATCTTAAATCAAGGAGTACTAACCACATAACACCATGGTTTGTATACCCATCAAACATACTATTTAAGCCTATCTTTTCTACACCCCCTTTATGGATTTCCTAACTTAATTACTATCACAAAGGTTCCACCATATCTCCCTTTCTTAGCTACTTCACATAACAAAAATTAGTTTTACTCTACCACCTATATATAGGACCTTATCCCAAATAACCACCCTAAAAAATTTTACATCAGAGAACATCTGTCCCCTATTTTGATAGCATTACTAAACTTTCATGGTCACTACGATACTACTAAAAGGAGGCTCACTGTGGAACTAAAGTGTAAGAATCAAAGATGGGAGGGCTTTTTCTCAATTAAAACTCCTCACAGTTGGGCTACTAAAGGTGAGGCCCTCTAAATGAGACACGGTACAACATTCATGATATACTCTATAGAAATAACCTAGATTATAAATGAAGAATCATTCCAACAAAAACATACTATCGAATGAGTCCTTAGGATTTGGAATCATGAGAAACACAACTGCATATATCATGGGTAATATAATATAAAGCCGAGATTTATATTCAGGGAATAAGGCAAGGATTGTCACATAAAACTATTACTTCTTGAAACTAGGCACAATATGATACATTAGTTATGGATCATGAGCGTCATAACATAGATCTTGAACACTTGTAAACTCGTATTTATGAGAGCCAGTATTGCTTTTAGTTTAGGGGCTGGAAAATGGACATACGCAAAGCAGATAATACAGGCCATAGGCATAAGCACTATTAGAAAATGTATGACACTGCTAGAGTGATCTCTTAACCAAATTAGGACAGAATCACTAAAGTAGGAGTATATTCACCATGACTCTCCCTTGAGGCACACCATTATCCATCTTACTAAACCAATAAGCACAACACTCCTCTATAAGGGGTATCACCATGGACATAAACTAGTGATAATTAGAACTCATATACTTAAACCTTATCTACCCAAATTCTATCTAGAGTTCAATATATTCTTATAAACTGCATAACCTAATCCATCTTAATGACTTATCTTCCAATCCATCGATTAAACCCTAGACCTCTGGCCTATATATCATAATTTCCCCATTAGGAGAAATGCTATAAAGATTATGACTAACTACTAAGAAGGACTTTTAGAACTAGAAGCCTTAAGCCGAACTAGTGGGTATAGACATCCTTTAGAAGAAAATTTCTAGATTCTAAGGTAATAAATGAACCTTCCTCAGTAATTCGGGAACTCCTTCCTATTCTATATCTGGCTCATTAGGAAACTTGTAAATGACCTTATAGTTCTAGCAATCTGAAGAGACATAGCACGAGTGCATCTTATCCATCCCTAACATGACAACAAAATAAACCATGTACAGATCTACCAAACCTACTAAGGTCTCCCTATAACAAAAAGATACCATACAATCCCCAATAGACTCTTCTAACCACAATAGAATCACCCAATAGGGTAGATACAATAAAAGGATCCAAAATATACTCAGGACCAAAACCATAATGGATAACCATAAATGGAGTTACAAAAGAAAGAGTAGACCCTAGATCAAGAAAATAGTAGACAACATGAAAGAAGAGTTTCAACGTACCAATAATAGCATTAGGAGATGCCTCAGATTCTTAACGAGTATCAAGATCATAAAGATAACTCTGACCAGTTCCAGTGTAAGAAGTAGCACCTGTTGCTATAAAAATTAAAGAACTAGAAACTAGAATCTTATTAGCTCCAGTGGCAACACTAGAAGAAGGACAATGTAGTCGTATATGATTGGGATGACCATAGTTAAATCATCGATTCTTTCTCTCATGACAAAATCCACAATGCCACTTATCGTACAACCGACAAGGAGAATAAGGTTGAACTAAGTGAGCTCTACTAGACTGATATTGGTCACCCTATGCCCTAGGACCACCATTATTTTTAAAATGTCAATCACCAGATGGGTTAGGGTAAGTGTCCCTAGCCGATGGGTATGAACTAGAATTTCCCAACTTCCTACCTTGGTCCACTATCTCACGTGTCTGCCATTATTGTGATGACCCTCACCCCACTCTAAATATTTGAACTTATTGTTCTAATGCTCCCCCATCCCTTCCTGATTACTTCTCCCATCAATAAGACCTAACTAACATGACAGAAATATTACTATCTGGGTTAATAGATGACTAGAATATCGGATCTCAGCATTAGAAATATCTCCTTAAGGTGGGGGCATAAATATCATCAGCTCGAGAAGCCTAATAAGGACTGGTAGGGATCAGTGAGACTTTATGAGGGCAGTCATAAGTAGTTAACCTAGACTGGGCTTGTACCCCATAGGTAGGATGAGTTTTATCCACATTATCCTCAAGCAAAATAAAAGAATTTCCATGAGCTTTAAATCATCTAGAAATCGTGATCTGAAATTTAAACAAGAGGGAATTAGAGGAGATTTCAATGTCCTAGACTCTATAGCCCAAAATAGAACAACAAGAATGGGAATTATTCCTATATGCCTCATAGCCTCTCATTTATAAATGTGTCATTCTATACACCCATAAAAAGACTCTACTTAACATGGCTTTGTGAACACCCAATTAATCATTAACCTAGGCTCTAATACCAACTTTTTCATAACCCAAAAAAGGGCCTGGCCATATGGGTATCCCAAGTCCACCATGGATCGGAGACCACCCTCTTTATCTATTTAAATAGAGCATATACATTAATGGAGACTGAATTCCAAACATATAACAATATAGAAGAGATAATCTTAGAGACCTCTATGATATTTAATAAAACAAACCAAAATAGATAAAAAAAAAATACAAATACCCAAGTCCATAGTAACCCACAACGCCTTAATAAAGTTTGGACATGCCCCCAACAATTGCTAAAAATAACTCAAAAGAAAAGTCTATGACATAAAAAAACTATAACATAAAATGAAGCCTTCTAAAGTATTAAAGCTCACCACTTAAGTCCAACTCACGAACTATCCAATGATCAACTATTTACTTTGTATGAGAAGTAGAAGTATGCCTAATTTTTGTATTATCAGGGTATACAACATACGTAGATGCTTAGAGGGTTGAGCGCTAGCATGTAACTCGGTGATAAGGGAACAAAAATAATGCCATGATCAATAATTCAATACTATTCCAAATACAATGTACATAACCATATGCCAATATATTTATATATATATATATATCATATACCAGGGTTAGGAACATGGATTTGCATGAACTTTAAAGCTTTAACCTAGATTGTGTAGCTTAACCATCATAGTAGTACCCACGAGCTATATGGCCCCAATTCTCACCCCTGGTCATTCCCCAATGAGTGTAGTTGCACGAATTAGAGTACAATCATATATATATGCATAGGGAACTCAAAACTTCCAATTATGTACTAAGATGACTTAAGCACCTAATCATGTAATGTAATATGGGGGACTCAAAACTTTCAATCATATAGTAAAGGGGGACTAAAACCTCTTTGGTCGTAAGCAAGGGGACTCAAACCCCTTTCCATTTAGACACCCATACCAAAAAATGTTGTTTGTAGTATTAAGCTCTTGGGATTGCCACTTTCATGACCAAATGCACAACCCTCTTTTAATCCTAATTAAAATATTTAGCACACACATTCTCAATTAAGTGAACCAATTATGCACTAAAACATCCTGTTGGTATCGCCATACTAACATCACTTGCAAGTTTATTATCATGCCATGTCAACTACTTAGCCTGTTAGGACTCTAACCTCTCGGCCAAAAAGGACTTCAAAATAATTAATCATTTAGGACTTAAACCCTATTTAATCAATTGGGACTCAAACCCATGTATGTTTAAATAGGCCTCTTATGCCATGCAAATATTTTAAAAGATAGTCTAATATGCATACTTTTCATATTCATAACCAATTTCACAATATTAGGTTGAAGTTTTTACCAATTCAATTGTCATTATTTAAAAAATTAGGTTATATCATAATTCCCTAGTTTATTAGCCATACTCATGCACCCAACAAGTTCAAAACTACTGATAAAGCATAAATAATCCATAATAATTCATGGGAAAACAAAATTAGAAACAACCATGTCAAAACCCTCATTCAATTTCACATCAATAATCATTTACATATCATGATTTACAGATAACAAGTTTTATAGTAGAGCCACATGCATGAAATATCAAGAATTATGGAGAAGAAACCATGAATTCACCCCTGGATCCTTAATTTTAAGAAAAACCTAACTTGCTTTGCTTGAGAGAATTTGAGAGGGAAGAGAATATAGTCTTATTGTGTTATGGGTGATAATGAGGTTTCAATAGTGTTTATAGGTCATGGTTCATGTTTAGGGTAAGAGGAAAATGTCCAAAACACTCTTAGGGTTTTTGGAGTCATGTCTCTTTTCCTTAGAGTGTGGAATCATAGTAGAGCCGGCATGTTTAGAAAATTATTTTTCTCATTATGTATATTACTTGTTTTTATGTTTAATAATAAGAAAAATAAGGAACCTTGGAGCAGCTGACATGTTTTGTTTTGTGTTTTTAAGTGTTTGAGAAAAAATAATACCTCTCTAAAAGTTTTTGTGAACTATGTGTGTAAATATAGGTATGACCATTGATTGAGTCTTTTTATGGAATTAGTATTAGCAACAAAATAATCAAAGCATAAGATTACATGAACTGGATAGGTAGTAGCTGATAATATAACCCTATATCATATGTGTGTGAGGAATTTACCTAGTTCTCTTTGTGCATTTAATCCAGAAGTTTTCCAACTAGTATTACCTAGTTTGTATGATATTTGGTTAGGACATGGTCATAGACCATGTTTGAATAAGTCCACTCTTAGCCTAAAAAACTGACCAAATATATATAAGTACCTCTTGATCCCTAACTTAAGCCTAAATTGGTCTATTTTCTTATTTTCACCTTTTCACCTTCCCATTTAAGAATAATGTGCTTATTTTCACCCTGGTCCCTCATTGGACACTCTGTACCTCAACTTATGCAAATTTCCTAATTTGAGGGTAGCTATCATAGGGATGTATAGTTGAAAATAGGTATGAAAAAGGGTGTTAAAACAATAATAAAAAGAAAATAAGGTTGGGTGTGGTAGAAAAATAAAGAAAAAATTAAAACAAAAAATACAAAAGAAGAAATTTGAATAAATGCAAAGAAAGAAGAAAACCACACCCAATAAGAATTAAAAATAAAGGAGAAAAGGGAGAAATAAAAGATGTATGGTTGAGTAGTGGAAGCAAATAAGGTAAGTATAGTGTCAAGAAGGGTGAATCACTATATCCCAAATGTACGATACTTTTCCCCAAGCCTACATTACAATCCTAGAAAATTTCTATAGTCATTCTACTCTAACTGTCCAAAAAACTATGGTACAGAAAATAAGGGAAAGCCTATGGTATTTTATGCATATTATGGAACTTCTTTTGAGAGATTGACTGTCTTGATATTGTCCCTTCATTGGTATGCATTATTATACTGTGACAGTCTGGACTTCTTTGTTGTGAGGGTACTTGGGTTGTATTATTAACTCCTTATCTATTTGAGTAGTGTCAATTCCGTATGTACTAGGTTATTTGTACCTAATTTAATAGCATCACTTGATTCCTTTGTGTCTTACTATTATACTACATGGATCCACAGTGGTTTATGGAAGATGTAAGTAGGAAAGGGTAAAAACTTTGAGCTAAATTTAGTCGACAGCCATAGGTGCTTTAGGTTTCTTTTAGAATAAAAATCATGTTTCTTTGCTTTATGTTAGTTGCCAGAGAATATCCAAATGTTGTAAGTTGAGGGTACTGATATTCCAAGGTTTCATGTCACTTTCGATGCTTAAAACAAAAAAATTATTTAAGTTCTTAGGTATTTTTGTTACATGTTATGTATTTTTATGCTTGTTTAGCTGGAAAACAAGGTTCAGAGTAGAGAATGAGCAAATAATGAAAAACTAAAGTGAAAAGACTACCTAGAAATCCTACCTATGGCCCATAGGTACTACCTTCGGGGCCATAGGTGGGTAGGTAGCAGATTTGAAGTTCTAAGATTTGAAGTCTTGTTCTAACTTCTACTGACCCTACCTATGAGGCATAGGTACTACCTGTATCCCCTTAGGTGCCCCTCTTACGTAGTGGTCTGAAAGTTGAAGATCCCTTTGATTCGTACGAACCTACCTAAAGGTTATAGGTAGTACCTATGACCCATAAGTGGGATCAGAGGTTCGTGCAAACTCTATTTTCCTCTTCCATTTAGGATATTTTCTAGGTTTTTTGATTTATCTATAAATACCCGTTGGATGTTTCCTTATTAGAGGACACACTTTATACACTTATTATATTGTTTTGAGTTCTAAGATACACTTTTAATCTTGAAGCTCTTATTCTTGGATTTCACAGTTTGATATAAAGTTGATATTTTATTTTTCATTCTTAATTATTTGTGAGATCATTCTATGGAACTCAGTTAACTCAGTTCAGTTAATCATGTTCAGTATCTATCTATATGGGAGTAGAAATTAGCACCAAGCGAACCCAAGGATGGGAACCCACCATTTATATAAGGGTGTGATTCTTAAATGCAATCCTTGCATTCCAGAACTACATAGCCAGCGTAAGTTGAGATATCATAGCCTGTTATATGAGGGTAGATGAGGTGGCTTAACCTGCTATATGAGGGTTCCCACTGTTCTTACTAGATTTACCTGTTATATAACGGTTTCTCACAGATTGTCCATACTAGTGGTGAGGTATTGACACCCTTCTAATTAGGGTTATAGATTCGACCCCATCTCAGCTATATTGCTTTATTTAGGGCATGTCAGTTAGATGACTAGTTCCCATAATTTCAGTTACAAAATCAGGATTGCCAGATACAGTCATTCAGTCTTAGTTAAAGAACTCAAATAGTTCTTCAAATTTAAGGATTGTTAGCTACTGTCAACTCAAAATTGTACAGAACTCAGTTAGTTCCATCTGAACCTAGTCTGTAAGATACAGTCGCTCAGTATCAGTTATTTCAGTTATACAACTATCAGTATCTCATGTTATCAGTACTCAGACTCAGTAATGATGTTTCTTTAACTTAGTTACAGTTTCTATGCATTCATGCATGTATTCTCATGTTCATGTTATCCAGATAGTTAGTATAGTTCATGCATGTGAACCCTTTGCATTCAGCCTACCACATGAACACTAGTACATTCAAATGTACTAACGCATTTGAGATATGGTGTTTTATACCATAGGTTTAGAAGCACGAGTTCTAGAGCATCAGTAGCATTCTATTCTCAACAGTCAGACTTAGCAGTGAATCCTCATCCTTGGAGGACATGACCATTATATATTATTGTATTAAATAATTTAATTCAGTAGTTGGAGTTATTTAGGGATATGTCCCATCAACTCATATTCAAATAGTTTAGAGTCTTTCAGACTATAGTATGTTCAGACAGTTATTTCAGTTGTTTTGGTATTAATATACCGTAATTTCAGATATTGTGTTTTATCAGATATTTGAACCTTATGGTCTTTCAACCTTTATTTCAGCATTTATACTGTATTTTATGCAATGTTCAGGTATAGATATCAGTCATGGTTTAGCTTGTGGTCCTTCGGGGTCATCAGCATCATGTAGTGCTCCGGGTACTAGATTCAGGGCATTACAAACTTGGTATCAGAGACTAAGGTTCAACAGTGTCCTAGAAAGTCTAAAAAACTGCATCTAGTAGAGTCTTATACATGGGTGTGTAGTGCATCACACTTATGGACAGGAGGCTATGAGTTGTTTTAGGAATAGTTTTCCTTCTTTCAGTATTTATGTCGGGACAGTGAGCATAAGGTCAAATGTAGACTCCCAGCATAATCTATTTTTCCATTTTATTTACTGAATATATCTCCCAAAAAGGGCTAATAAAAGGAGAACCAAA
The DNA here is from genome assembly GCF_002878395.1 of Capsicum annuum. Lineage (NCBI taxonomy): Eukaryota > Viridiplantae > Streptophyta > Magnoliopsida > Solanales > Solanaceae > Capsicum > Capsicum annuum. The sequence continues at coordinate 134,231,810 of NC_061115.1, forward strand.
AATCAGTCAGTACCTTCGCCTATTTAGAAAGATTCCCTGGACGAGCATGCCCTTCATGGAAAATTTAGAACCGATTCCCTCACTTTCTCTTACTCAGTAGTAGCTTAGATCAATCATCAGGATACTCTCCTAGCCCCTTCTTCAGCTAGTGCTCTAGTGCCAAAAATCAGAGACGGCAACAGGGATAGGGCGCCAGGACCTAAACCTCAGAGCAGTGTTACCATTGCCTGAACCCTTTCTCTTTGTCAGACTTGTGGTAAGAACCATCAGGGTATTTGTAGAGCTGACAACGACATCTATTTCATATATCGAAATTTAGGCCACAGAGTCAGAGATTGTCCCCGGTCAGGTTTTCAGGGTCAGCGTAACCGTTCCTCAGCTCAATTCGATCGCTTGAATCAGCAGAGTGCCATCTCCAGTGCTACCAGTGGGAAATGCCTAAAAAGAATTTATGCTTTCCATTCCCAACGGGATCAGGAAAATTCTCCTAATGTGGTGACTGGTATGTTATAGATCTTTCATGTACATGTTTACGCCTTTCTAGATCCAGGAGCTTCTTTGTCTTTTGTTAATCCCTATATAGCAGTTGATTTTAGAGTTAGCCTTGAAATTTTAGCAGAGACCTTATCAATCTCTACCCCAGTGGGTAAAACTATTATAGCCTGGCGGGTATACAGGAACTACTCGGTTATGGTATTTCAGAAAGTCACTTCAGTAGATTTAGTTGAATTAGAGATGATTGATTTTGATGTTCTTCTCGGCATGGATTGGCTTCATTTCTTCTATGCCATAGTCGACTATAGAAATAGTGTTTTCCAATTTAAGTTCTCGAATGAAACCATCCTAGAGTGGAAGGGTAGTACTTTAGTTTTTAGAGATCAACTTATTTCCTACCTTCGGGCACAAAAAATAATATCTAAGGAATGTGTCTATCATCTTATTTGAGTTAAGGACTCTAGTTCTGAAACTCCCAGTCTAGGATCAGTCCCAATAGTGAATAAATATTCAGATATGTTTCTCAAATATTTTCTTGGAGTTCCTTTCGAAAGGGAAATAGACTTCGACATTGATCTTCTTTCAGATACTCAGCCTTTATCTATTCTGCCATACAGAATGGCACTAATGAAAATCCGAGAACTAAAAGAACAGTTGAAGAATCTCCTAGATAAGGGTTTCATCAAACCCAGTGTGTACCCATGGGGCACACCAATTTTATTCATACGTAAGAGAGACGGTTCTCTCAGAATGTGTATAGACTACCATCAGCTCAATAAAGTCACGGTTACAAACAAGTATCCACTTCCCAAAATTAATGAATTATTTGGCCAACTTCAAGGTGCCATCTATTTCTCTAAGATAGACCTCAGATCAGGCTATTATTAACCCAGAGTTAGAGAACGTGACATTCTAAGAACACCTTTTCAAATTTGTTATGGTCACTTCGAATTCTTAGTTATGTCCTTTGGTCTTACCAATGCCCCATCAACCTTTATGGACTTGATGAACCATGTGTTGAAGTAGTAGTTGGACATGTTCATCATAGTATTCATAGATAACATCCTCGTCTATTCCCGCAGTGAACATAATCATGCATACCATCTCAGAATAGTGTTACAGATCCTCAAAAACCATCAAGTATCATGATATCTATTCATGTCCTACCTATAAGCTCCATGATCATCGCACATATTTATGCACATCAATGAAAATTATGTATGATTTTAGTTCCCAGTAAAAGGAGTCTTGGTTTACTCCGCGGTACGAATCATGTTCCATGAGCACAACTTATATTTACGCACCTTCCATAGAATCATGAGTGTTTCCAGTTAATAGTATAAGGAGTTCCAGTTCACTCAATAGTATGGATCATGTCCCATAAATAAAAAACCTTCAAACTTAGGTCATGCAGCTCATGACTCATGTACTTATGCCGTGCTTTACAGTATGCTTAACCCACATGACTCGTGTTCCACTCCTAGTGATCTGCCAAACTCAGGTTATGTCACATATACCCTCAGTTTAGGTCCTTTGGTGAATCTATAGTAGCGATATTCTATCCCGTCGGCCTCAATTACAGCATCAGTTCAGTAATCGGTATTTAGTAAAGGACTCAGATAGTCCTACAAGACCATAGATTTTAGTTATCAATTACTTAGCCATCAAAATTCAGTACTTCAGTACCAATCTAAACCTCAATTATCAGAAACTAACATTTAGTCCCAGTATGAGTCTCAATTAAATATTTAGTTATAGTCTCTGCTACAATTTTCTATATAGTGTTGGCCTTAGCCTCAGATCAGAAATTAGATCAGTACCATAGTCCAATTTTAGGTTTACTTGACCACAACGTATAGTTATCAGTTATGCATGTTCTCAGTGTTTCAGTACTTTAGTACCTCAGCTTACAGAATATGTGCATATTATGTTATATGCCTGGTCTTGCATTCTCATACAATAAAAGTATTTCATGAATTCATGCTCATCTATCTTATGTTACTCAGTTAGTCCCTTTCTCTTGTTCATAAAAACTCTATATTCTCAATCTAGTTTTCAGACTAAGTACAATTCAATCTTTAATGCCTAGTACTTAGCCATCAGTCAGTCAACAAATCAAATGAGTCAGTCATTAGGAATTAGTTTGAACAACCAGTACTTTAGTAAGACGGACAAGTTCACATATTTTCCCATTCTATCCACCTAGTCACACTATTTGATGTTTCATGGATGTAACCATTCTAAGATGGACCAATCAAGTAGTTGCGAGTTTAAATCAGCTCATGTTTCATGATACAGTCTCAGATTCCTAAATATTTATTCACGATTCCATTCATAGGAGCCCTGTATATTAGTCCAGTCTCTCCTTAGTATCTCGGCCAAGTCAGCATTCTATGAGGGATGTAGTGTCCCAAGGAGGAGATACACTATAATCCCCTGAACTTTCATTACCTAAACATATCATTCCCTCTTCATGTAAGGAACCTAGATTGGAGTATTGGGTGCTCATAGGTGGAACCTCAAGCTCTAATCTCAATCGTAATCCATGTACGCAATGGCTCAATTTAGTTCACGATACTCAGTCTATGTCATATGTTACAAACTTAGTCATGTTCTCATATTCCTGTTCATGCGTGTTCAATAAAGGATCTTGAGTTTGAGATTAATGACTTTATCTATATAAGGATCTCTCCCATGAAGGGAGTGAAGAGATTCGGTAGGAAGGTAATGCTCAGTCCCTGATATATCGGTTCCTTCAAGATTCTCAGTCGATTTGGCAAGGTAGCTTATGAGCTTGAATTGCCTTCACATCTAGTCTTAGTTTATCTAGTCTTTCATGTCTCTTTTCTTAATAAGTGCATAGGTGACCCAACAGTTGTAGTCCCTATTTAGAGTATAGATGTTCAGAACAACCTCTCTTATGAAGAGATTCCAATTGAAATCCTAGACTATCAAACTCCCAGACTGAGGAACAAAAAAGTCCCTCTAGTCAAAGTTCATTGGTGGAATCATTCTATTGAGGAAGCTACTTGGGAAGCAAAAGAAGATATGCGTACCAAGTATCCTCACCTCTTCCCCGCAAACTTAGACCCGGCTCAAGGTAGCAGTTCTCCTTAAGATTTTTAGTTTTATGTTAAGATTTCAGTGACAAGCTTGGTACCCATTTCATGTTCAGTATTCTATTATAAACTTGGTATTAAATACCATTGCATAGTCAGTCAAGTATTCATGTATCGGTTTAGTTAGATAATCATACATCATATATTTATTCTTATTGTGAGAACCTTGGTTCATCAGAACACTTAGTCATGCATTCATGAATAAGTTACACATGCATCAAATATATATGTTCAGTATGATATATCCAGTTATCAGTCATGTCAGTCTTGAAATCATGTTTTAGTTGTTCATGTTCATCATGTATGTTAGTTTATCCCTCTTGCCTCTCACTCAGTCTTATTCAAGGATGAATGTTTTCATGGGGGAGATATTGCAATACCCTATACTTCTACCTAGCTTAAAATCATCCCAAGTATTTTGAAACTTACTTTGAAAGAGGAATCCACTTTTATATACATGGAATTTTTAAGATTATCACTTTTTGTCATCTGGAAAATTGAATTAGCTTTCCCAGATACCAATTTCGTCTAAATCCGGTATCGGGGTAGAAAGTTATGCCTGTTTTATAGAAAGCAGTCAAAACTAACCAACTGAAATTATGAGGGCCGATGGACAGTCGAGCTAGCGATAAACCATCGCCCAAACCATCACAACAGAGGCAGTGAGACTACCTTCTACCTAAGGGCGACGGCTCAGGCTAGTGGACCATCGATCTAGTGAGGGATCGTCGAGCTAGTGATGGACCGTCACCTAAGCTATCGCAGCAGAGGCAGTGAAACCCCTATTCTGCCTAGGTGCGACAGTCAGGACAGATGGACCGTCTCACCTACCATCGCATAGTTCATTCAGTTATTTTAAAGTAATTTATAAAAGAGTATTTGTGTCCTTTTCCACCCATTTTAACCCCTAATAATATCAAATCAAGGCTCATAAGTTTATTATCCATCTACAACATCAAATAGAATTTTCTCTCAAAAATAATCCACAAGAACAAGATCCAAGTCATTCTTCAAGAAAACTAAGAGATTCAAGTTTTTTAAGTCCAAGGAATTCAAGAAATTCACAATCAAGGTATGTTATGTATAGATTCATGGGTCCCTTTCACCCATGAAGCTCATGAATATCTTTTCAAAATATAAGATTTGGGTATTTATGAATGTTCATGATTTAAATAGAATTGAAATTTCATGTTCATGATGTTGTGGGGTTTTGATTCATGTTTTAAATTACATTCTTCCAATGATTGACCCTAGTATATGAAGATTAGCATAATAACCATGATAAAACCCTACAATTTACAATTTGATTGATGTATCCATGATTATTAGATGTGTTGATAGTTGTATAACCAAAGCATGCTCCCCATGTGTTTAATTAAATGCCTATGTGAAGGAAAAAGTGCCATACTAGTATAATAATATGAAATCCCCATTCATGTCCAAGTTCATGTATGTCAAGTGTTTGATGAAATGTCTTAGTCAATAAGTTATGGATATATGTGTGGCTATTGTGGTGCTTTAGAACTTGTACTTCATGAGTTCTCCAACTTATTATATTATGGATTATTGATGTGGCTATGTATTCAAGAAAGTCATGCTTTGTCAGTTTCTTCCCATCGAGTCCTGGGGGTACCTGTACTCAAAAATTTAGCTATGTGCCTAGAATCAGTTTCATGTTTTCAAGATACTCTCAGTCAAGCCATGATCCATAGAATTCAGTCAGTCTCATGACTCAAGAAAACTCAGTAATCTCAATTGTAGTTCGCCAGTCAATGGAACTAAGTTAACTTAGTCCAATCAGGTCAATTAATCATGTTTAGTATCTATCCAGATAGGAGTAAAAATTTGCTTCAAGCAAACCTAAGGATAGGAACCCACCTGTTATATGAGGATGTGATTCTTAGAAGTAATCCTTGCATTCCAGAACTACGTAGCCAGCATAAGTTGAGATATCATAGCTTGTTATATGAGGGCAGATGAGGTGGCTTAACCTGTTATATGAGGATTCCCACCGTTCTCATTAGAGTTACCTGTAATATGAGGGTTTCTCATAGATTGTCCTTACAAATGGCACAGTGGCGCGGTATTTACATCCTTCTAATTAGGGTTACAGATTGGACCCACCTCAGCTATATTACTTTATTAAGGGCATATCGGTTAGATGACTACTTCCCATAGTTTTAGTTACAGAATCAGGACAGTTAGATATAGTCATTCAGTCTCTATTAAAGAACTCAGATAGTTCTTTAAATTTTAGGACTGTCAGATACAATCAACTTAGAATAGTACAAAACTCAGCTAGTTCCATCAGAACCTAGACTGTAAGATATAGTCGCTCAGTATCAGTTATTTTAGTTATACAGCTATCAGTATCTAATGTTATCAATACTCAAACTCAGTAATCATGTTATCACGAACTTAGTTACAGTTACAATGCTTTCATGTATGTATTCTCATGTACATGTTATCCAGTCTGTTAGTACAGTTCATCCATGTGAATCCTTTGCATTCAGCCTACCTCACATGCATACCAGTATATTCAAATGTACTGACGTATTTATGCTATGGTGTTTTATAGAATAGGTTCAGAAGAAAGAGCTTCAGATCACTAGTAGCATTCCAGTCTCAGCAGTCAGAGTTAGTAGTGAGTCCTCGTCCTTCGAGAACATGGCCATTACTTTATTATCTTATTAATTTATTTATTTTGGTAGTTGGAGTTAGTTGGGGATAGTACCATCAACTCCTCATTCAGACAGTTTAGAATCTTTCAGACTATAGTATGTTCAGATAGTTATTTTAGCTGTTTTGGTATTGATATATCGTAATTTCAGATGTTGTGTTTTATCATATATTTGAACCTTATGCCCTTTTAGCCTTTATTTCTACATTTATACAGTATTTTTGCAGTATTCAGGTACAGATATCAGTCATGGGTTAGCTTGTGGTCCTTCGGGGTCATAAGCACCGTGCAGCATTCCAGGTACCAGATTTAGGGTGTTACAAAATCAAATCATAATTACACAATCATGTTCATAGCCACTACCCTTGGAAGAGGGTATTTAGCCATTCATAGTCATACAAATAATCACAATGAAATGGAATTCATATGTAAGAACCCCAAGAGAACTAACGCAAAGAAGAAAAATCCCATTTGAAGCCTCCCTCGTGTGTTTTGTCTCTTACAAATAGTTCATAAGTGTTACGAATAGAAGTTAAGTGTCCAATTTATAGTGTAGGATGAGTTTTTCCCAAAAAAATACAAGGTGGTGGCATTCTCTTATCACTAATCCAGGTTGGAGAGGCATGCTCTTATCATGGAGGACATGGAATGTTGCATGTTCTTGTGCTTAAATTTCTAGTTCTCCACTATGGTGTTAGTCTCTTCACTTTGCTTCTTGTCCCATGCATTTCCAACTCTTTTTAATTTTTTTTTGTTCTTGATATTTCTCCTAACTCCTTTAATGGTCTTCTACAACACTATATAGCAATAATTAGTCCATACATTGCTATGAGATCATCAAAGTACACTAGAATAAGCATAGCTTAAGCTTGCACCACTAGTTTTCTCACCTAGCTCTATTTGATCATTTTGATTTTTAAGTAGTTTAAAAAGCACCTTAAACACTTTAAGCATGTCACTTAACACATATAAACACAATAACACCCGTAATACCTCATTAATTTCATCAAGAACTCCTCAAATTAGGCTAAGCATGAATAGATAATGACACTTAGTTGTATAAATACGCTTAAGATCACCACCCAACACTTAAAGCATTGTTTGTACTCGAACAACTGTTTACACTAAGAATACTCAAGGGAGACTCAAACATCATTACATGAACAAACATACTTATACTAGAACTATAATGACTACATGAATAACAAGATCCACAATAAGCATGTCGTATTACAGTTGAAAACTCATGAACACTACTTCAAAACCTCCCAACCTCAAGAATTGACTCTTTCAAGTCGGCAAACTCAGAGATATTACTCAAAAAAGTGATCATACAAGTCACCTAAAAATCATCAAACATGTGCTCTTACCAAAAAAGAGTCACCCATACTGACTCACTAATTTTAATTTATCATACGAATGGGTGTAAGAATCAAATTTTGCTTACTCTCACAAAGAATTCACATGCCACATAAGATGAACCATAAGTTTGCCCTTGGTGGAGTACTCCACTAATATTAGAATATCAAGGATTCGTATCAAGTAAGACTTTGAGGTTTGTAATGTAGGATAAGGGATAGTTAGAATCTACTCTTTCCTAAAATAGTGACTCTCTTCCCTAAACTCTTTAATACATCACACTTTAAGACCCCTCTCTAAACAACCAAATTTTCCACCACTTTATCTTTCCACTTCTCTTTTGTTTTGCCCCATCTATTGAAGATAGTTTACATATCTTTAGTAGGAGTATTTTATATCTAAAACTCATCAGTGTTGCTCAATTCTTCTTTTCATTACATCACTCCCAACCATAACACATACCTTTTCAACACACGCTTAGCAACCAACTTGGGGCTTTACTTTCACTTTCTCCATCTTCAATTTTGCGCTCCTTAACATCTTAAATTTTTTACTAAAGTGCATAGAAGATTTGGACCAAATTACAGTCAATTGAAAGAAAGAAAATGAGCAACAAATGAGGATATCGAAGAATAGGTTAAAGGATCAACGAGGCTAAGTTCATACATCAAATTTGATAAAGTAAGTTTAAAAATATGGCTGTAAAAAAAGTTCCTTTGTCATCTTCTAAATACAACATTCTTTATTTCACTTTGGAAACAAACTAGGCAAGTTTTAGGCATTGATATACAAACATGGAATTTAAGAAGAACCTTACTCACACATGGAACATTCTCAAATAAAGTAGGATCTCTGTAGAATCATTAAGAAATAGCAAGAATTCAAAATTAAGCCAACATCGTACAAGAGTCATGTAAATAAGCCTAGGTGTCTAAAAAATAGTCATTAAACTTACTATAAATTCTTTCATATTCAAAACCAACTTGCATCATATAATCATACATAGAACTTAGCAAGAAAATATTTATTCCTAATGACAAAAAATTTAATATTCCTCCTAAAAATTAAAAAGGGATACAAGGGTTCAAAGGGCATCCCCTCAGAAAAGAACCAAAAAAATCAAGGGGTGGATGAAGTGTTCTCCTAGTAAAAAGACACCAACAAAACTAAAAATAAATAAAGATAAAATATTTTTGTAATTTTTAAAATTTAGTCAAAAACTAGAAAATAAGTCAAACTAAAAATCATATAGCAAAGCTGCACCCTAAATAATTGGGAGATTCCCCACCTCACACTTACTCTCCTTAAAGATAACTTAAAAGTAAGGATAGAGGTACTCCCTAAGGCCTCTAGGCCTAGCTAGTAGCATCATATTTCTCAAAGAGGTCTGAAGGTGTCCACACTCAGTCATTTCTAAAAAGAAACTAATTCAACATCACGGCATGACCCATAAACTTTTTTGTCCACCATAAAGATACGAATTTCACCCCCAACATTGCATCTATCATTTTTCTTTGCTCATAGGTGGTGGAACAAAGATACAGGAACCAACTAAGGGATGGTGCATGTTAAATCTCTTATACCTAAAGTAAGGCATATTAGTTTCTGATTCGTTAAATTGCTTATCTTGGTTATTGATTCATAGGGTTTATCGTATGATAATAGTATCCTAACCACTAATCTTCTTCCTACTTGAACATTACAAATACATCATTAAGTGGAGATATAATAGTCCAATTAAATGCCTGAAGCTATCATCCTACACATAAACCAAGTAAGGCTTCTACGTACATCCATGTCATAGATGTTAATTCAAATTCCTTATTTCATAAAAGATTAAGAACCTTACTTTGCTTATCCCCATGTTCTATATTCCTATTCCCCCCTCGAGTTCACAAAGTTAATAATATTTGTATCCTATGGTTAGATACTCCTTAAAATAGTTAAAAAAATCAAAGATAAACAAACAACCAAAGATGTTAATAAGTTCAAAAAACTTAATTCAAAACAAAAGTAATCATGTTCTTTGCTTTAACCCAAGAAAGGGAGCGTTTAGCCACTAATCAACATAATCATGATCCAAATACTTAAAATACATATTAAATCTATTAAAAATCTAAAGAAAAGAGTAATAAAACCTAATTTTCATGTTAAGCAGCCTCCACAAGATCCCAAAGACGTCAAAAATTCATTACAATATGATTAAGGTCGTATATTTCTAGTACAAGGAAAATTGGAAGTAAAGGAATAGAGGGGGCGTCACCTCTTATGGACTCCCAAAATTCTTGGGGAACAGGAAGCCTTAGTATACTGGACTGGTGGAGAATCCTCCTATCTTAGATCACTGGGATGGAGGGGGTGTCACCTACTCATTTCCAGCCCTCACTGGAATTGGTATTTCACGTCTACTCTTGTCTCAAGTCTTTCTCCTTCCGTATAAAGCCTTATAGTGTTGTTTCCACTTGATTTCCCGCTTGTGTATCCTCCAAATGTCATCCAAATTAGCTCACCAAGCATTCTATAAAATTAAAAATCATGTATTAGAGCTCAAAACAACACAACATTCATAACGATTAACTAAAAACTCGAGCTAAGACTAGGCTTGCCCGCTTTGATCTTTTTTTAGTGTTTTGACTCTTGAATTGATCCAATTGCACTTTAAACATTATAAAAAAGTTTTTCCACACATAATTACATAATATAACCTATTAGTAACTCACTACACATATTCAAATCCATCGCGGTAGACTAGAATGCACCTAGCTAAAGCTAGCAAAACTTGTTTTCTCCTCTAAGACTTTAAATGATTGATTTGAACCCAAACTTGTTTTAAAACACCTTTAAACTTGTAATCACATTCTTAATCATTTAGATGCTTATTTATACCATTATTAATACATGAAGAACACGAATTATCCTCCAAACAAGGCTTAAAAAAAACTAGGATAACAATACTAAAGTGTATAAATACAGCCAATAACACTATTAATACTAAGCTAGGCACCAAGCCAATTTCTATTCCTATTTATAGGATGGCCCTAGCAGAATTGAAAGAATTAAAGGATTAGCTGTAGAAGTTTTTATATAAAGGATTTATTCCACCTAGTCTATCACCTTAGGGTGTGCTTATCTTTTTTATAAAGAAAAAGGATGGGTCTATATGAATGTCTATTGATTATCAATGGTTGAATAAGGTGATGGTTAAGAGTAAGTATCCTTTTCCTCATATGGATGATTTTTTCGACCAGCTTTAATGTGCTTTGGTGTTTTTGAAGATTGATTTTGAGGTTTGAGTATCACTAGTTAAGGAGTAGAGCTTCAGATATTCTGAAGACAACTTTTTAAACTTGGTACAATCACTATGAGTTCTTGATCATGTCCTTTGAGTTGGCAAATTCCCAGCTACATTCATGGAGTTGATGAATTTAGAATTTTAACTGTATCTTGACTCTTTTTTCATTGTATTTATAGATGATATCTTGGTTTATTCAAAGAGTAAGGCCAATGACGAGGAGTATTTGGGGATTGTGCTTCAGATATTGAGAGATGAGAAGTTGTATGCTAAGTTCTTAAAGTGTGAGTTTTGTTGGATTCTATTTCTTTCTTAGGTTATGTGGTGACTAATAGTGGTATTAGGGTTGATCTATCCTAGATTACAACGGTTTGTGACTGGGCGAGGCCTACTTTTCCTATTGAGATTCAAATTTTTTTTGGTTTGGTAAGTTACTATCAGTGCTTTGTTAAGGGTTTTTCATCTATTATGACTCTATTGACCAAGCTTTCTTAGAAGAGGATTTTCTTTCAATGGTCCAATGCTTGTGAGGAAAGAAGCTCAAGGATTTATTGACTTCTGCTCCTATCTTTACTTTACCCAATGAGGGCGTGGGGTTTACCATATTTTTATGCTTCAGGAGTTGGGTTAGGTATTATGTTGATTTAGGTGGGTAAGGTGATTGAATATGGTTCTTGTCAGTTAAAGCCCCATGAGAGAAATCACCCTACCCATGATTTGGTGTTATGTGCAGTTATTTTTGCTTTGATGCTACAGAGGCTCTACTTTTACAGAGTCCATTGTGAGATTTTATCAGATCATCAAAATAGTTAGTATTTCTTTACCTAGTAAGATCTTAAAATGAGAAAGTGTCGTTGGCTTAAGTTGATTAAAGATTATAAGTTGACTATTCTCTATTATTTAGGCAAGGCTAATATGGTTACAGATGCCTTGAGCTAAAAATCGAATAGCATAGGAATCTTAGTGCACCTTTTGACCCAAGAGTGTTCTTTGTCCTTAGAAGTTCAGTCTTTGGATAACCAGATAGTTATGTTTCATATTTGGATACCTAGATCTATTTTGGAATTTGTGATGGCTAGGTATTCTTTGATGGAGTATATTCATACTTAATAGTTTGATGATATTAGGTTGAGAGTGATTCAAGATAAGGTGTTGAGTGATAAGGATTAAAAAGCCTCACTTAATTTAGATGGAGTTTTAAGGATCGGAGGCTCGGTTTGTGTATCGAGAGTGGACTGGATTACATTGATTTTAGAGGAGGATTATTGTTCCAAGTATTTCATACATTTGGAAGTGACTAAAATGTGCCGTTATTTGAGACTACATTACTAGAAAGGTGTTATGAGAAGGGATGTAGAAGATTTTATAGCTTGTTGACTATGTTGTCACAATTGAAGGCCAAGAATTTAAGACCTAGTGGTTTGCTTTAGATCTTACCCATTATCGAGCAGAAATGAGAATGAATCACTATGGACTTTGTGACTAGGTTGCCTGGTACTTCTTGTAATTTTGGTAGTATTTGGGTCATGTGAATTGATTAACCAGATTTGCCCATTTTATTTTGATTTAGGTTTTGCTCATACCTATATCATGATATAGTTTGTCTTCATGGTGTACGCGTGTCCATCATCTCAAACAGAGATATAATGGCCCTTCAGGTTATATTCCATAATTTTGCTTATTTTTTCCATTAGAGGTTTTCCATAGCTTCCCCAAGTCATTTGTGACTTGCTGGAATTAACAATTTGGTTATCGGGCAGTTTGTTTGATTTTTTTAGACCCAATTCCTAATTTTGAAATCTCCATTGGTTCCTAATGGCCATAGGGAAAAAAAATCTTTCAAACGACCTCGTATACCAATTTAAACTGTTCCAATAGCACCAAAATGTTTAATTTAGGCTAGGAGGACTCTTGATTTGGGTCCCGAGGCACCAAAACTCATTTCGACCTATTGATCGAAAAGTTAAGAAAATAAAATATAGGTGTGGGACCTACTTTTAGTAGAAATGACCTTAGATGGAATTTCTTACTACATAGAGTCTAAAACGTCGAATGTGGTATGGTAGCATAGTTTGTTCACATATACATTATTTCGGATGAACCACAAGGGTTTGGCGGAGAATTAGAAATTTCCATGTCACAGTTGTAACTGGTGCGGTTGGTAATATCAATCAAAAGGGGCGTGATCGCGACTCCCTTAGTAGTACACCCAGATGTCATGACCACAATGCCCTAGATCGTAATTATAACTCATCCTGGCAGCCATAATATGTTGTTTTGTGAGGTTTGGGATGCAATAGCGACATCCGAGCACCTGGGATGGGTATAAATAGATCATTCTCAGCTTGTTTTTCCTATTCTTCACCAAATCTCTTGATACTAAAACCCTAACTAGTGGAAAAGCTTAGGTTTAAAGCTTATGTTTGATTTGGGAGCTTGGGTAGCAATTATTACGTGACTTTCCTTCGGATTTTGAGGTAAAATTCCTCCATTTTAATGATTGGTTTCCCTTTTTATTCCCTAAAATCCCTAAACCTTACTGGTTTTATTTTAGCACCAATATACCTTACATTTCACCCATTCTGGAGGGTAATTACACCTTCATCATGAGGGAATGTTGGGTTTACTCCAAATATACGATTTTTGTAAATGGGACACACATGGGATTTTGGTGTGATTTTTGGACCCAAAGCATAATGATGCAATATGGGTATCATTATTCTCATGCTTATGAGTAGATTATGTTTTTTATATCTTGACAACTTGCGAAAGCTTCTTAAAAGGGAAAACTTTTAATTTAACATATTTTAAGCTTTCTTTAACATCCAGGTAGGCTAGGTTTACCCCATTCATAGATTGAGTTATGTCAAAGTATGTTTATGATATTATGTAGATATGGGATGGGTTGTAGGTGTTGGTGATCAAAATGGAAATAATTGGGTTAGTTAGACCTTCTAGGCTATTCAGAAATCATAATTTAGGTGTTTTGGCTTATTTGCTTAGATTATGAGTAGAATTTCCATCTTAGGGATAATTACAGCTTGTTTTACATCTAATAGCTGATCTATATACCTTATCCTAAATTGAGGTAGAATTTTTTAGGAGTGGATTTAAAGGATTTAGAAGTTGGCCCTTTGACCTACCTTGGGCCAAGATTTGTGATAGATAATGAAAATCTATTATATGCTAGTTGTACGTCTTGAAATTTCTTATTGAGGTAATATTGAGAAAACTTAAAACTTGATGTTGATGATGGATTAAATATTTAGAGTTGAGGCTTATCAATTATGCTAGAGATTATGTTATCTATTATGCTTGAGATTATACTATTGATTGAACTAGTGATTATGCTATTGCTTATGATATTGAATATATGATCACTGATTTAAGTCCAAACATTGATTATAATATTGATAATATATTTACTGGTTAGAGTCTGGATATTGATAATGATAATGATGACATATACACCCTATTCAAGTCTAGAAGATTATTATCATATTGAATATGATAACCAATTTTAGTTAGATATCACTATGATACTTATCATGATGTTGGTGGTATGATATCGATGATGTTGATGCTTATGATGTTGGTTATAGAGGATGATATTGATGATATGGGTATTGGTTTTAAGTTTGAAAGTTGAAATTATTGTAATATGGCATAATATGGATAGCTTCGAGTTGCACCTTGAGAGTTGGAAAATGATGGTGGTTTGGGTTGGACTATCTTTGTGTGTGCCTTCTAGGCTTATAGGGGCCTGCGATGCGTTATTACTTTGCATACTTATTGGCTTATGAGAGCTAATTTTATAGTTATAATCACATGTATTTGATCTTTAATGTTATGTTATTTTTCTGGTTATTTACTTATTTATGTACAGCGATGTTGGAGTTGATTTAGGTATATCTCTACCTTGACTTTGTTATGTTTTCTCATATTTTATCCTATATATATCAGGATTTAGCACAGTCAGTCGATAGTGCCTACTGAGTAACTTTGGCTTTGATACTCATACTACACTTCTGTACTTTTTTGGTGTAGCCCCAAGTACCAGTTCTTATCGCTATTTGAGGATCATGATGTGTTAGATTTTGAAGATAAGGTGAGCTCTTAGAGTTGGAGTTGCCCTATTTTCTTCTATCTTACTTATGTGTAGTCTCTATTTTCAAACCAAGATCGTATTGACTATTTTAGACTTGGGTGTATTTAAAGTAGATCTTAGACTAGCTCTATCAGGTCATGGGATGGTTGTCTATACTATGGTTTATCTTTTAGACTATTTCTATTACCTTACTTATTTCTTGTGTTGAATTGTTTAATTTACCCTTTGGGGGCAATACCCATTGCGAATAGCTCTATCCTGCTATTAAGCTTAACTACTGGTACATCATAGTAGGTGCCATCATGACTCGTAAATTAGGTCATGACAAATTGGTATTAGAGCATACGCTACATTGGTATTTCTGGTACAAAAGAAAGTGCCTAGTAGAGTCCTACAGATCGAAATAATAATGTTTGTTTCTTATTTTTAGGAGGATATAAGACATTCTTAGGCATTATTTACTTCATTCACTCATTTTATGCTAAGTGTATGAGTCGGTTTTTGAAGCATTTTTTTGGTTTCACTCTTTTGCAGATGAATAGGATGTGTGCTACCACTATATGAGACGAGGGTATCAAGACCAAGCCTAGGGATCCTATTGCTATTCATGGATAAGATGAAGGTCGTAGACATCCTCAAGATGTGTCCCTAGCTTATAGATAGGATAGGGGACCTCCACTAAACCCTTTTCTCATTCCTGAGCCAGAGATTCTTCTGCCTCAGCCAACGGTGGGCCAGGGACCATCCCAGGATCCATTGGGGTTTTTTCCATTCTTCAATGCTCATGGATGCTTTGGTTCATCTTTTGCAATTGGTTGGTGGTGCGTTGTCTGATGGGGCACAACCTATAGATCAAAGTGGTACTGAGCTCCCATAGTTGAGGTTCCTTCTACGCTGATAGTAGCTCAGACGGTGGTTTCCTAAATGGCTATGTCTATAGAGGAGCAGAACATCTTGGGTAGGTTCTTGAGATTTGCTCTGTCGATGCTTTTTCGTGCATCAGGCAAGGATGCATATGTGTTTCTGATTACTTTAGAGGATAGGATCTATAATTTGAGTCTAGTTGAAACTTTTAGAATGGATAACACTACCTTTTAGTTTTAATTGGTAGCCTGGCATTGGTGGAGAGTTCATCTTGATTTCAGGCTAGATAGATCTTTCTTTTTGACATGGGATAAGTTCCTTGATATTTTCTTGGAGACGTATGTTTCTCCTAGTCTTAGGGATTATTTGAGGGATCAATTCTTGAGATTGGAGCAGGACTCTATGAAAGTTGTAGAGTATGAGTCTTGTTTTCATGAGTTGTCAAGGCATGCTACTTCTATACTTAATACTGAGTATGAGAGATTTTATTGCTTTGTTACTGGATTGAGACTTCCTCTCTGAATGTCTACTTAGAGTTTGGTTTTTGTGAGTAGGTCCTTTACTGTGGTTTCTAACCATGCTCTATTAATAGAGAAGATATGTGAGGACCAAGGGGCAATGATAAGAGGCCTAGATATTAGGGTAGTTTTATTGAGAGTTATAGTAGATCCTGGTTCAAATGTAGTGGTTTTCAGGGTAGGTACCCCTCATGATAGTTGGAATAGTGTCAGAGTTAGCTTAGTAGACCCATTTAGGCAATGCTCTAGATTACCAATTGAGATCAATATTATGTTAGTTATAACCCTGGTCAGGGTAGTGGTCAATATTTTAGGGGTTTATCTTCTGGTTATTCTAGTCAGGGTGGCTACTCTGGGTCAGCTAGATCTTCTACTTTTTGTTCATCTTAGGTGACTTGTTATAGTAGTGGAGGTCATGGTCATTATTTGTGAGAGCACCCTAGCTGTGGGGCGATTATTGATTTATCTCAAAGTGTTCCCCTTATTATAGCAGTATTCATCAGCTAGAGATGGTTTGCATGATCGTAAGGATGGTCCTCAGGGTACTCTAGGTGGTGTTCAAATAGGTAGGATAGGAGATTGATCAGGAGCCCAGCAAGGTGGCGAGCGTGATCAGCTGATGCAGTACTTGCTAAACCCAAGGCTGAGTCCTCAGATGCTATTGTCACGGGTATGATTTTTGTGCACCAACAGTCGGTCTTTTCTTTATTTGATCCAAGATCTTCTTATTCTTATGTGTCTGGTTATTATGCTCCACGATTAGAGTTATCTTGGGATTTTTATTCATTCCATGTATCTACTCCCATGGGTGATTCTTTAGTTTTGGATCTGGTTTTCAGATCATGTGTTATGACTATTAGAGATTTTGATACTCATGTTCCTCTCATTATATTTTACATGGTGGATTTTGATCTGATTCTAGGCATAGACTGGCTATCACACTAGCACGCGATCATGGAATATTTTTCCAATATCGTTACCTTAGCCATGCTTCGCGTACCCCCAGTCATGTGGAAGGGAGTTATTAGTCATGAGCCAATAGGGATTATCTCTTATATCTGTGCTAGGAGACTTATTTTGAAGGGTTGTGAGTCTTATATCACTTATATTCATGATGTTTGTATGGAGAGTCCATCACTTGACTCTGTACCTATAGTCCATGTGTTTTTTGGTGTTTTCCCCGCCAATATGCCTGGTATTCCTCCTGTCAATGTGATTGAATTAGTTATTAATCTTTAGCCTGACACTCGACCTATTTCTATGGTACTTTATCATATGGCTCCTACTGAACTTAAGGAGCTGAATTCTCAGCTTCAACATTTTTTTATAAGGGTTTCATTAGATCGAGTGTATCTCTATAGGGAGCTCCTATGTTGTTTATGAAGAAGGATGGATTATAGGTAGCTAAATATTGTGATGGTGAAGAATCATTATTTTAGCCTCGCATTGATATTTTTTTTACGATCTTTAGGGTGCAGCATTGTTTTCTAAGATTTATTTGAGGTCTAGTAACCATCAGTTGAGGATTTGGGTCGAGGATTTCGGGACTTTTGGGTGAGATTTGGGACATATGTGGATGGATGAAATAGTGAAGCCTCATAATAACCAAACAGCGAGAGGGTGGCTCCTAGGTGAGGGAGTTCATGGTGCGATGGTGGCTTGACCCAAGAAAGGGCTACGGCACGATGGTGGCTTGACCCAAGCAAGGGCACGGCATGCCAAACGTATCCCACCCAACTTCTTGATTTAAGTTCCCAAAGGGTATTTGAGTCATTTCCCTCAACCCAATTCATCCTTAATACAATTTGGGAATTCCAAAAGTGTATTATTTACCACTTTCACTACAAATTACGCTCATGAAACCCACTCTTTGCCAAAGAACAAACTCAAGCTTTTTCTTCAAGAAATCAAGAGTTCAAGCTTCCAATCTGAGAAATCTTCAAGAATTAAGTTATTGAGGTATGTGGGGTGTTCACCCATGGGTCTCTTTGACCTATCACCTTTTCTTTGGTAAAAATATGAGTTTTGTCTTCATTATGAAGTTTCATATGTTAAAGATGAGTTTAATTGATGTTTTACCCTAGTAGTTTGACTTAATTCATGTTCTAGTATGGCTCCATGGAAAGTTAAGTTATCTCATGTTTCAAGTTTCAATTTCCCTTGTCGTATTCAATTGAATTTCATGTCATAGTATTTAATTGTGTATTTAGCCATGAAGTCGTGTTGTTTTCTCATCTTTTAAGACATCCTGAAGTTCAAGACCATGCTTTTCACTTAATTGGTGGTGTGTTTATGTTTTGGGTCTTTTAACCATGATCCCATACTAAAGTTTTAAGCTTTAATATTGTATTTTACAATCATTCAGTGCTGGCGGGTTATGAACACCCAATACCTATGTATTTTACATGATTTTAGATTTTTAAGTAATAAGTTAGTTAATCCATGAATCTTATAATTATACAATGATATTTATGATCATGATGAGTACTATCAGAAATAATGTTCAGCTGAATTTAGTTTAGTTTAGTACCATTTTTTGTTCGGTTGGGAGTAGGATTTAGCACCGAGACAACCAAGGTATAGAGGCTCACCTGACAGTAGAGGGTGTGATATTTAGTAGCAGCCCCTGAGTTCTAGAACTAAGTTTCTATCTTAGGTTTGAGATGTCTTCCTACCCGTTTAGGATTGACACATATCTCATGATAGCACTTGCTAGTAGAGGGTGACTCCTTAGTCCTTTGGGACACCTGTTTAGTGGATCCACACAGCCAGTGTTAGTATCTGTGGCACAATACTGATAATCTTTGAACTGGGGTTACAGGTTGGACCCCAATTAGCTCAGATTAGGGCATGTCGGTTACATGATACCTCCCACAGTTTCATTTAGTATTCAATATGCCTTAACTCAGGTTTGTTTGACCAAAGCATACAAATTTTTAGTTATTTAGTTACATAGAATTCAGTCCTTCAGATTGTAGATTATCTTAGAAACATGGTTATGCTTGGTCTTGCATTCTTAGATATTACATGTCCATGTATTCATGCTCAGTTATCTCATGCATTTCAATGAGTCCTCATCTCATATACCAGTATATTTAGAGTACTGGCCAAATACTTTTCCGTGTGTTATGTTGTCTTATAACAAAGGTTCGAATGCTCAGTTTCCTGACCGTTCTTAGACAGCTCAGTATTACTCACACATAGAGTGGTAAGTCCTCATCCATCGAGGACATTACTTATTTATCCCAATTATTTTTGCTTTTCCTTATGTTCACTCAATCGAAGTTAGTTAGGGGTTTGTACCATAAAATCCTAATGATGTTTAGAGGTTTTCATACAATCAGTTAGACATTTGGTTATGTCTTTCAGTATTATTAGTTGTTTCAAACATACAATCTGGTTTTTAGTATTTTATCATATATTATAAACATAATGATGACACGTATTTCAGTATTTAGATTTATAGTACCTTATTAGTTTACCTTTTGCTCATGTGTTTTATAACTATATTACTCAGTGCTCGCAGCAGGTACCATCTCATGGGTTAGCTTGTGGTCATTTATGGCCGTAAGCACCGTCGCCATGACTAGAGGGTAGCCTCGGGTCATGACAAAACTTGTTATTAAAGATAGGTTTTAAAGTGTCCTAAGGAATCTAAAAGCCACATTGAGTAGATTCTTGGGCATGGGTGTAAAGTGTGCCACACTTATGGACAGGAGGCTATGAGACGTTGCAGGAAAGTTTCCCTTCTTTAATTATTTATGTCATACGAAAGAGCATGAGCTCAATATAATTCCTCTTTCTAACTCATCCTACGCTCCTTATACAGACAATGCCTCCCAGAAAAAACAATGGAAGAAGAAATAGTGATGATCCCGCACCACTCCATGTTTAAGAAGATCCCATGAATGAACATGTCTCTCATGCAGAATTTAGGTGTAACGCCCCAGAAAACGGGTCTCGGAGTATCACACGGTGCTTGAGGCTATGAGTAGCCCTAAGCTAACCCTTTGAGCCATTTTTATTCAGTTCAACACAAATCAATGGGGTTTCCATAAATAACCCTCAAACATCAACATAGTAATCATCATCCAAGAATAAAAGAATTTCAGAAAGATAACAAAATACGACTTATTAGTCAACTCCCAACGTCTATACTAGTCTCACAAGCCTCTAAGAAAATCAATAAATCCAGCGAGCCATTGAGACATACCCCAACTGACTCATACTCAGCTATCAAATGTAAACAATTCAGTAAAACCAACATCAGACATCACGTCCTCGGAATATGAGGACTCACCATAACAGAGGATGTAGAACAGCATTCCCGAAGAATCACTGTCGAACCTGGAACTGAGCACCTGAAGCTACATTCTGAGAAAATGCAGCCCACATCCGAAGATGTAGGTCAGTACCATAGAACGGAACCGAGTATATAGGGGTGTATGAACTTGTATAAACATCATCATCACAAATATTTATAAGAAATATGCAGGGTGTATGAAAGACTCACATATCTCGAAGAAAATCATCATAATCATGAGAGGATGAAATAAGTATAATCATTCATGTGAGTCATCATATAATTTGTCAATCACTTTTAGTTCGTCAAGAATATCAATTCTCATAATGTTAATATCATTTAAATCTTTTGAAAGAATAACTTTCACAATTCCACTTTCAAATCACTTCACCATTCACCATAGACACAAGGAAACAAACACACACTGGGAGATCCTATAACCGACATAAACCATGTGAGCTACATGGAGTCCAACGTACAACCCACATTGGGGAGAGCTGTCCTATCCTTGCCATCGAAGTAGGACTATCGATATCAAATCCGCACAAACTAGTGATCACTATATAAATCAGCCTGAGGCTGATTTATAT